>NC_057798.1:750207348-750227270 GCF_018294505.1 Triticum aestivum | reverse complement strand
GGAGCAAATGAGTGATGTTAGGGGGGGGGCTGCTGGTCCCCTGTCTCCACCAATGCGCATACACAAATATAAAAGAAAATACAACGGAGAAAAGATTGACTGCTCACCGAACACTTGAATAACAGGAATCATCAAAGACCATGACTTCCTAAAACATACATGAATGCCATATTCAAATCCACCTTGCTTCATCTCTTTGGGAATAATGCTACCTTTAGACTTTTAGGGCACCTAACTAGTATAAAAGAACATCTGATGTGGGCAAAATATTGCTGTAGGAGAATCATCATGGGACGCGTCTAGTGGGCGGCCGGCCGCCCTGGGATCGCTAGCCAGCGGCCACCCAAAAAAGGAAACCACCTGGTCCCCCCTCGAGCGAAAAGAGGAAACAGTCCCCCACTCGCCCACTCGCCCACGTGGTCCCTGCCCGTCGGAGCGAAAAAGGCAACTACCCCGCCCACCAGCTGGCCGCGGGATCACGTGCACCCTCCTCGCCAAACCATGCCCCGCGGGATCACGTGCACCCTCCTCGCCAAACTGCGCCCTGGCTATCTTCTTCTTCCTCATGAAAGAAGGAGGATCTGCCCAGGTTGCAGAATCCACGCCATCTCTCGCCCCCACGCCTCAGCCCCACCGACGCTGCCTTCTTCTTCTTCTGCACGCCAGAAACAGATCCAAACGCAATCGCCCCCAGCCTTTCTTCCTCCTCCTACACAGCCGCCATGGGAGCCCCAAAGTAGAAGGAGCTGCTTCAAGATCTAAAGGGCAGGGTGGTCAGAGCCATACCAGGCAGTAAGATCGAGCAGGTAAGCCCCCTCTGCACCTCTTCACTTCCCCCTTCTCCATGGATCCATGGAGAATCTGCTTCAAAAAAGAGGTGAATCTGGCACATCACACCAGATGTTAAACATGCTGGATGTGTTAAACATGCCAAAAATTACCACCTGGATGTGTTAAAACAAGCCAACTAAAAACGAGTTATCTGGCCAATTAAAACATGATTAAAAGCCAACTTCTAGTTATTATTTGCAAAATGAACAAAAAATTGACTGCCCAATGCTTTGTTGAACATGTGCAACGAAAAATTCATAAATGTGCAACTAAACATGCATCCCAGCCAACTGAACATGTATCCTGGCCAACTAAACATGTATCCTGCCAACTAAACATATATCTGGCAATACATGTTTCTGAGTGAACACTTTGGAAAAAATGTAGTATATGTGAAAATAAAAAACATGTTTTCTGGCCAACTAAACATGCATGTTGGCCAAAAACTGATGACCAACTAAGACATCTATTCTAGACAACTAAGACATCTATTCTAGCCAACTGAATGCATTAACTGTCCAACTGAACATGCATGTTGGCCACAAAAACTGAAAAAATGCAACCTGGCCAGCTGAGACATCTATTCTAGCCATACCAGGCAGTAAGATCGAGCAGGTAAGCCCCCTCTGCACCTCTTCACTTCCCCCTTCTCCATGGATCCATGGAGAATCTGCTTCAAAAAAGAGGTGAATCTGGCACATCACACCAGATGTTAAACATGCTGGATGTGTTAAACATGCCAAAACCTACCACCTGGATGTGTTAAAACAAGCCAACTAAAAACGAGTTATCTGGCCAATTAAAACATGATTAAAAGCCAACTTCTAGTTATTATTTGCAAAATGAACAAAAAATTGACTGCCCAATGCTTTGTTGAACATGTGCAACGAAAAATTCATAAATGTGCAACTAAACATGCATCCCAGCCAACTGAACATGTATCCTGGCCAACTAAACATGTATCCTGCCAACTAAACATATATCTGGCAATACATGTTTCTGAGTGAACACTTTGGAAAAAATGTAGTATATGTGAAAATAAAAAACATGTTTTCTGGCCAACTAAACATGCATGTTGGCCAAAAACTGATGACCAACTAAGATATCTATTCTAGGCAACTAAGACATCTATTCTAGCCAACTGAATGCATTAACTGTCCAACTGAACATGCATGTTGGCTGCAAAACTGAAAAAATGCAACCTGGCCAGCTGAGACATCTATTCTAGCCAACTAAAAGCATTGAATGTCCAACTGAATATGTATGCTGGCCAAGTGGAAATCCTGGAAATTGAGACGTCTATTCTAGCGAAAACCAGAAATCTGTAGTGCAACAGGAAAAACATAGGAACTTTTGTCCATGGCTAATGAAGCCACAAACCATATTAACATATTCACACACAAATCTTGTCCCACGCATATATTCTGGTCCCACACCTATTGCAAACCATATTAATATGTTCAAATATACCAGATCTAGAAACATAAACGGCGATGAAAAACATATAACTATAATCTGTCATCCAATTCTTCTTTCTTCTTTCTTCTTTCACCTGGATTTTCCTTCTCAAATGTAGCATCCAATTATGTGCAGAAAAATCTGAAAAGAGCTCCTTGCGAAACGGAAACCTACAGATCATTGCAACAAAACAAAAAAGGGAAAAGGTAAGAAAAACTCTGTAGCAAAAAGAAGTCATGCTCTTGCCAGTTATTTACTGCAAACTGTGCAACTAACATAACAACTCTGTGCAAACAAAAAAAATTATAACTGTTATAATAAAAGATTATGCTATGGTCATGTTGCTTTTAGGTTGTTTTGAAACACAGTTTTTCTGTGGTTACCAACTGATGACATCAATTTCTTCTTTTTTTATATGTGTAGGGAGTGTGTGGCAGCATCCAAAAACAAGGGAAAAATGCTTGATCTCAATGAGTTGCCTCCAGATCTCAATGAGCTTCCTCATGATATGGATCAGCAGCAACCCAGCATACAACAAGGAAACTGCACAGAAAATGGTCGATCTGTTTACTACACGCAGGCAAGTCGTGATGGTAACCCTACGGGCCATGACAATGTGGCAGGCCAGTAATCAGCCCGTGGTGCCCCTGTAGTGGTGTCTTTGCAGTCAGAGAGCCATACTCTTAATGACACAGGAACCGAGGCAAATGTTCCTGGTCCAACCAGGACTGAGCTGGAAGCTGGGGCTTTTGACAGAGCTGTGCAAGTAGAAGAAGGAGAGGATGATGCTGGTTCTCAACCTATGGAACCCTATGTTGGCATGAGGTTTGACAGCCTTCAAATTGCTAAGGATCACTACAATAGTTACGCACTATGGATGGGTTTCTCTATCAAGATGAACACCTCTAGACGGACACCCCGCACCAATGAATTGATAAAACAACAGTTTTGCTGCAACAAGTTCAAGAAGCCCAAAGTTGATGATGGAGGAGCTGAGGCTCCTCCTTACCTGGACCCTATTCCAGATCCAACATCTGTTAACAGTGATGAGGAGATGGAAGAAGAACCTCCAATATTTGCTGAAGAGGATGCTGGTACTAGTAAGAAGAAGAAGAAGCGCAAACGTGAGACAATAAAGCAGACTGAATGCAAGGCGAAAATGTTGGTGAAGCTGATAGATGGGCGATGGGAGGTGACGCACTTTGTTCGTGACCACAATCATCCGCTCGTGAACAAACCTTCATTGTCCAAATACTTGAGATCCCACCAAGGCATCTCACCTGATGAAAAGGAGTTTCTGCACATCTTGTATAACTGCAACTTGACTACAGGTGTGGTGTTTTTCTATATCCCTTGAAGAATTAAGTTTCCCTCTAGGAAGTCCAGTGTGCAACTGTTATGGTACTACTGTGCAATTGAAATGACTTAACTATGCAACTGCTGTCCAACTTCCCATGCTTTTTATATATCACTTTGGGTGCTTCTTGTGCAACTAGATTGTCTTTACTGTGCAAATACACAATGTCCTGTATGCAAAAACTGCAAAGTGTTTTTAAAAAGGTGCAGCTAGGTGTCCATTTCCTGTGATTATCTTCTGTGCCAACACGTGTCCTATTACTGTGCAGCTGGATGTGCGCATTTGTGCAACTAAAAAAAGGATATACTGTTTGTTTTTGTATTATGCAGGACGAATGATGCATGTAATGGCAGAGTTCTATGGATCTGAGATGATGGTGCCGTTCGGACCAAAGGCAATAACAAATCTTTGTACAAGTTTCCGTAGAGATGACACAAAGGAGGGTGATCTGATTGAGACAATTGCGCACTTCAAGGATATACAAAAAACCGATCCAGATTTCTTCTATAAGGTGAAATATGATGAAGAGGACAGAGTTGTCAACATATTTTGGGTGGACGGCTTAGCTCGAAAAGCGCGAAGGCGTACCACGATTGCATATCGTTTGACACCACCTACATGACCAACTTGTACAATATGCCGTTTGCGCCCTTCATAGGAATAAACCGACATGGCCAATCTTTCATGCTGGGTTGCGCGTTTGTGAGGCAGGAGTTGGCATCGAGCTTTGATTGGGTCTTTGGAGCATTCCTAGAGGCTATGGATGGCAAACCTCCTGACAACTTCATCACCGATCAGGATGGTGCGATGAGGCAGTCAATACAGAGCATCTTTCCAACCACCGTGCACCGTTGTTGTCGATGGCACATCATGAAAAAGGCTCAGGAAAAGGTTGGTTGGTTGCTATGCCGGAATCCAGGACTCTCTGATGATTTCAACAAGTGTGTTGACTTCAGCTTCACTATAGACGAGTTTGAGCACAATTGGACTGGGTTAATGATGAAGTATGAGGCTATGGCACACACGCACTTTGAGAAGTTGTACGAATACAGGTCAACTTGGGTGCCGTGCTACTTCAAACACAGGTTCTTTCCCTTCCTCCAGTCTACACAGCGTAGTGAGGGGTTCAACGCCGTCCTCAAAAGATATGTGAACCCACACAACTCAATGTTGAACTTCGTCAAGCAATATGAAAAAATACAGAACCACATCCTTGCCAAGGAAGGCTGCAATGATTACAGGACACAACACCTTGAGATTGAGTTGTGGTCCAACTTCCCAATAGAGAAGCAAGCTTACAAAACCTATACTAGAGACCTTTACCGCAAGTTTAGAGAAGAGTTTGAGCTGATTGGACGTTATAATGCATTCCAAGTTGGTGCTGATGTGTTTGAGCTCAGACCGAACCAGGAATTTGTTGCGAAATATGGTTCTCGAAACTACTTGGTGCAGGCAAGGGTGGAGGAGCGTTCCTATTTGTGTGAGTGTTGTAAAATGGACAAGGACGGCATCCTCTGTTGCCACATCCTCAAGGTGTTCACCCATGTTGGCGTTGATGTCATACCGAAAAGGTACCTGCTAAGACGGTGGACACCTACTGCTGTACCTAGTGCGCCAGGGACTGGTTATGAGAAACCGGATGAAATGCCTCCTCAATCAAAGAAGCAGATAAGGGAGAGGAACATGATATACGATTTTCAGAAACTAGCAAAGTTTGCGAGTGATTCTGATCCAGCACAAGCTATTGTATACAAGCATATGCGTGCAGCACGTACCGAGATCGGCCACCTGAACAAGTCCAAGAAAAGGAAAAAACCGACTGCTGCAACGGGGCCATCAGATGATGGCAACCCTCGAGGACCTCCTCCACCTCCAGGCAGCAATCATGGGGCTCATCATCCAGGTAATTACCTGCCCCAACTCCTGATCTAACTAGGTGTGTAACTTCAGTTGCACACATCATTGTGCCCAGTTGCACACACCATGGTAGCCACTTGGACAAGAACATACTGCCTAGTTGCGCACGCTCTGTTAGTTCACGCATCAAAGATAACATAGCTAACTTATTTTTTCCAGTTATGCATATATGTGATGTCAACCCTCAAGGACCTCCTCCCCCTCCTGGCTGTACACGGCATCCTCCGCCACCTCCTCCCCCGCATGCTCCTCCCAATGGCCCTACAGGCAGCACTCAGGGGGCTCGTCGTCTAGGTAATTACCTTCTCCCAACTCCCCATCAAACTAGGTCTGTAACTCCAATTGCACACATCATGGTGCTCAGTTGCACCGAACAGGCTACCTAGTTACGCATGCTGTGTTAGTTCGAGCATAAAAAAGATAAACACAACTGACTTGTTTGTCCTGTTTCTGCCTATAGGTGATGCCAACCCTCAAAGACCTCCTCCCCCGCCAGGCCCAACTAGCAGTGCCCTTTGTGCTACTCCCAATGGACCTACAGGCAGGACTCAGGGGGCTCATAACCCAGGTTAGTACATTCACCGACTCCAAAACAAAAACTAGGGTGAGTGGCTTTAGTTGCACATATCATAGTGCCCAGTTGAACAGAAACATGCTGCCTAGTTGCGTGCGCTGTGTTAGTTTGAGGATCAAGCTAAAAATCTAACTTGTTTTTCATGTTCTGCTCATAGGCGACTACAATCCAAGTACCATGACAGGCCGTGCTACTGCAGGTGTTTTTTTCAACTTAACTTGCACACAGCAACCAGTTAGTTGCACAAAAATGTACTGTGTTGTTGCACAGAACATCAGTGCTGGTTGCACAATAACAAAAATACTAAACTTTTTATATGATTATTACACAGGTGATCGTGACGGTCCTACTGCCCCGTTGGAGGCTGCATCCCTTGCACAAGCTTCTGATGATTTTGTGCCCAGGGATCCTCCAAGGTCTACTACAAAGGGTAGGGCAAAGAGTCGACGGTACAAATCGGCGCTGGAGCTACACCCAAAGAAGAAAAACAAATGCAGCCAGTGCCAATCTACAGAGCACACTGCTGGTGTGTGTCCACAGAGGCTCCTATGATTCTGTTTCCTCATTTGTAACTTTGGAACAAAAAAGGAAAAATAATGATGTCTTTTTAGCAATATTGGGACCAAGTGGACACATTCAGCATCTATGATTCCTCTTTATCTAATTTATGCTGCTTGAATTAGTTCATGCACTGTGTAAAAAAAAGTTGCTATTTGTGCCTTTGTTGGCAACTGGTTGAATATTTAGTTGTTGAACAATTGTATATACAGTGCTCCTAATGTATCAACAAAAGTGATGATATTGAGTTGCAAACGCAATTACTAGCAGTGTGCAACTACAAAATCTACTTAATAAAATTGTACAAACCAGAAACTTCCTCCATGGAGCAGGAAAAAAAAAGTACTGACCTACTCCTTGTCGTATCTCAGCAACTTCCTCCATGGGGCGGTGTTGTGCACGCTGGTGACCCAATCATACGTCAGCTTCTTCCTGATGTTGAGTACTTCCTTGGGGTCGTAGTTGGGCAGTTGGCTACCATTCCACTCGGTGGCATTAAGCAGTGCGAACAACCCACACTCATTACTGCAAAAAATGGGCAAAAAAATTGTCATATAAAATTAAAACCAAATAAAGGTAATGCACTCTGTGCAACTACTTATGTCCTACTGTGCAACTGCTTGTGTTCTACTGCAACTCATTATGTGCCACTTTGCAACTACTTACGCGCCACTCTGCAAACTAGCTAGATAATCCATTAGAAACTCATAAAAATGATAAAACAGATTGAAGACTAGTATTGTGTCTTAAAAATACTAAAGATTGCACATGTAGAAAAATTTAAAAACTACAAAATGATTGTATTTGATTGAGAAGGAATGAAATGCTTATTGTCTTACTTGCCAAGCTGCTTTGGTACGTCAATGTCAATAATCTGGAAGTGCTCAATGCTGAACTTTGGTTAATGCTTCCTCCATAGCTGGCGTACTGCCCCCGCAATGGTAGAGGCATTGTTCATTAGCTCAATGTTGTCCAGCGTCCTGCTTGAATCAAGAACTTCGAAGCGTCCGTCCCTCAAGTTGACACTGAAGACCCAATAATGCCTCCCTCCGTCCTTATCGGTTACATCTGCGCACTCGAGCACTGGCAGCATGACCTGCAAGTGTGAACGATTTCAGACACAAATACAAGATGTAGCTAAGAAAAAAGTAAAAAGACTTTGTCAAGTTAAAAAAACGGGTTGCAACAAGTATCTGCCAACTAACAGATGTGTCATGTGCAACTGGACATGCTGTGGGTGCCAACTAAAAAAAGATTGATGATGTGGGCACAACACTCACCAAGTCTTTCTTGTCGAGACGGTTCTTGTAATCAAACTTCTTGTTCATCTCATCCACATTGTGGATCCCTTGCTGTACTTTTATCTGCAGAGATTATAAAACATGGCTCAAAACTCCTTAGTAGGTGAAAGGCCTCCCTCAAATGGTCAACGAAAAGTGCTACAGAACAAAGATGAGGGTAAAAAGAAGGTTTTGGAAAAACTTACAGAAAACCTCAGTGGCATAACAACCTTCTTTGACCCTTCTGGTAAGTTATCCATGATGTGTAAGATTCTAGTCTCAATAACAATTTTTGACAACCATTGAACCGGCTTCATCGAATCAACTAACTCCTTTAAAGAAATGTAGAAAGCACCATACCTAATTATCTCAGGGCTGTTTTATTTTTTGAAAGCAATAAAAAGACAAGTTAGCTCGAAGGGTCACAGCAGCAAAAAAAATGTGCATGAAAATGAAAAAAAGAACAGTGTGCAACTAAAAGCCCTGTTCTGTGCAACATACTATGCTTTCTGTGCAACTAAGTGGCTGGTGCTATGCAACTGAAAAAGATATGTATGTAGGCTGTGGGGAGTTAGTTTACCTGGTAGCTCCATCATTTGCTCCTTTGTGATGCCTGACCCAATACAAGAGGGCAACGTAAAGCTTGTTCACTACCTCATTGGTGCTGAAAGTCTTGTTCTTGTTGTAGTCGATGAATGGAAACCTTTGAGATGCTGCGGGCCTTCTTACCCTCCTCTGTCTTCATGCAAGAGGTGGCCCCGAAGAACTGCTCGTGCCAAGTTCTGGTTCTGCGCATATCGGGGTGTGGCAATTCTCTGGTGAACCAACATCTAGTTCTTGAGCTATTGCCTTGCCAACATCAGCAGCATCACATCCTTCATTCACAGCTGCTGGGTCTAACTCACACTCATCGATGCTAATCACACCGGCTTCCACTGTATCTACTGCTGGAGCAGGTGCTGGAGCATCACCATCTATGCCGAGGTCAAAAGATGGTGCATCGCAGAACCCGTCATCATGATAAGAGTTTGATCTTCGTAAGGGTTCAAGGACCAGGGCATCTCCTTGCGGCACAAACATGGGTGCATCATTCACTGACTTGGTTCGCAATAGTGTTGTAGTTGGTGGCCTTGAAGGCTTGCACCTACTTATAATGTCGAACACCTCCTCTTGTGTTAATGGTTGCTGAAAGACAACTCTTGGGGACGGCACTTTGATAGTTGAATCACCTCCTTTTGTGTTTGGCATTGAAGCATCTCTATCAGTAGGCACCTTGGGACTTGCAGTTGCAGAGGTGCCTTCCTGACCAGCTGTGGTGGTTTTGACTGTGACCATACTGCTAACTGACACATCAGTTGGCACACTGGTATCTGTAGTTGGCATCTTTCCAGTCTGAGTTGGCAGCAACTGGCAGAACTTGGCACCCCTGCATCAATGGCTGCGGCTCGCAGCTCTCTCTCGTCTCTAAACCCCAAATCTTTTGTGGCATGTTCCCCCTTTGCGCCCCTGGCAAACTTGACAATCTTCTGCTTAGGTGGTTTTGGTGGGACTGTTGAAAGGGGAGTCTTCCCCTTGATCTGTTGAACTTCTCTGACAGGTTGGCTCTCTGCTCACTACTGTTGGCATATCAGTTTGAAGCACAGCTTCCTTGACCATATTTACTTCAGCATCTTCACTCACCATCTTCTCCTTGGTTTGAGGCAACTGCAGATTCTTCTTCATTGAAACTGCTTTACACTTCTGGACCACGTGAGGCTTTGCCGTGGATGCTGCCTTGCTCTTGCTGGAGCTTAGGTCTGGGAGCTGCTTTAAATATTCCTTGTATTTTTCCTTTGAATGAACCCAGTCAAGACCCTTTCCTGCTTCCTCCATGTCAATTTGATTCTTTTCAGCTTCAGTTGATAAGAACAGGCTCTTGTCAATGGCAAAGTTGATCTTCTCACACATATCTTTGTCGCTGAAATCTGGCACGGGAAAGGTGGTTGGCAAAGCTGGCTTCAAGTTGCAGAGCTTGAACATATCAATGCTTCCCTGAGACTCTGCTTCGTCATTTTTCTTTGACTTTGGCAAATCCTTGTCTTTCCAGCAAGTCTTGTCAATCAACAACTGTAGTGTGCTCCTACTACTCAATGAATTGCTGCTGCTCGCATGGGGTGGCGTGAGTGCTAGTCCTCCTGGATGTGTTGCCACCTGTACCACCAGAACCAGGAGCGTTGTCATCATCATCGTCATCGCTGCTGTCGCTGCCTCCATTGGATCCCCCTTTATCATCACCATAATCATCCTCGTCTTCTTCATCCTCGTCTTCTTCCCTCTCACTGCCATCAGCTGCTGCGCCTTTGTCTTCTCCCCTCTCACTGCCATCAACTGCTGCCCCTTTGTCCCCGTCCCCCTCTCTGGCCTCACCTTCTTCTTCCTCCTCCTCTGCATCACTATCTTCTTCCTTGTTCTCCTCCTCTCCTTTGTCCTCTTCTTGTTTGTCCTCCTCCTCCTCCTCCTCCTCCTCTTCCTCCTCATCCTCCTCCTCCTCTGCATCTTCTTCATTGTCATCCTCATCCTTGTCTTCCTCCTCTGATTCATCCGCATCTGTCTCCTCATTGTCGTCAGCATCTATCGCTGCTCCCATTTCCTCATCTTCTTCTGAATCATCCTCAACAAATTCTTCTTCTTCTTGTATGGTTGACGGCCATCTCTTTCTTTTTGGAGCACGGCATGATGCCCCAGTTTGCATTGATGGCTGCTGTACGTAAGGATCAATATCTGGTTCCTCGTCATCAATCTTGGCAACTTCTTCAATGAAGGTGCCAACCTGTTCAGTTACAGCCTTGCATAGCTCATTGACCACTTTCGCAATTTTTTCCTTTTTCTGCATCAACACAAAAAAGATTCAGTACTGATTCAGTTAGAAAAAATAATAAAAAGTAAAAATGTCTGTAAACCATGATGTGCTAAGCAAAAACGACTAATACACACTTTTTGGCCAACTAAAAAACATGATTCTAGCCAACTACACATGCACTGTGGCACAAAGTAAAAACCATGCATTTTTGCCAAAAGTTGATGACAATGGTTGTAAATGAACACTTTGACTATCCAAAAGAACATGTGCAACTACAAAAGCTTATATGTGCAACTGAACATACATCACAGCCAACTAAATTCTGAATTTTCGCAACTACAAAAGTTATACATGTCCAACTGAACATACATCCCAGCCAATAGAAAAAATATTGGTAAGTGATGCAAGTTTATGTATGCAAAACACTAACCTGCGCATTGTATGTTATTGGTAACTTGGATGCCACAAATGCTTCAGCTTGCAAAATTCCACCAAACAGTGGTGTCTGCTCCGTGCCTCTATACTCCTCTTTAAGCTGATGTAAAAAAAAGAGAAACAGAAAATAACAAGGTTATCAAAAATAGATTTGTGTGTTGAATGAAACCACACATTACAACCTGTGCAACTACAAACAAAGATACTGGGGTAGACAAATTCAACTATACATATATGCAACTGAACAAAGACACAAAAACTGTGCAACACACATGGCACCTAAAAAAAAGTTCCTACCAACTGATGCAACACATCTGTGCAACAAGATTAGTAAAATTGTGCAAGTTAAAAAAGATGGTGTGCCAATTTAAAATGAACATGTGTGCAGATTGCCAAACTTAAAGCTATAATCTGTGCAACTACATGCATTGTTGTGCCAACTGATGACAGTTTTCTGTGCAATTTCCAAAAAGAGTGACCAGACATCAAAAGAACATAGAAGGAAGACACTGTTGGAAAAAAAACAAAAAAGAACTCACTTGTAATTTGCCGAACACACCAGGAGAGATAGTATCCTTCTTGATCACCTTGGCAATTAGAGTACTATCCCATGCATTCGATCGTATCGCGCAGTTGCTTACTGGGATGTCATGTACGAGCGCATCAAGGTATAGTATCTGCACCAGACCCAAACAAAAGAAAAAGGCAAGTTCAGTTATTGTTATGAGAATTTCAGCAAACTATAACTGCACAGAAAGAACAGGAACATATGGAAAAAAGTGGTCGTTTTCACTAACCATCAAGTGATACAAGCAGCAGCAAATAGTTTGTTTCTCCTGGTCCATGTTCCGGAAAGCTTCGTTAATGTGTTCTGCTACAAAGAGGCAGATGTTTGTATTCTTTAGCATTTGATGATCTAGCATAAGTCCGTAACACTTTGGGCTGAGCTTCAAGGCCGTGGTTGGTGCTAGAAAAGTACTGAAGGCAACCGCAAGCCAGGCCATAAAAAATGTGTCATCCGTTCTTCCAGCCATATGCTCAATCATCTTGAGCCATGTAGTGATCTGGGGATGAGAATTTCCAGTTATGTTGAAAGTCTGTCTGAATCTCCTAGTGGCATCCTTGTCAACTAAATATCTGACTTTTGGACCCTTGTTTGGGAGATCAAATACCCTCTGAACACTGTCAGCATCGACACGGATCCTTCCCCTTCCTGGGAAAACCATTTCAGAGGTCTGTGGCTGGTAGGACTGCACCAGGAACTTAGTGAGGTCCGCTGGAAGTGTGTCTGATAAGTTCAATAGCCCCCCGACCGACCTCGAAACTAGCTCTGATTTCTGTAGTGGAGTTAGAGAGGCGTTGAAATTTGCAAAGCGTGCTGGTGATGCCCTTATCCTGCCTGCTTGTGATGGTCGCTCCACATCTTCAACTGGAGACACCTCAACTCCTTCACCGCTGCCCTGTTGATTAGAAAATGAAAGCATTACACAAACATTAAACACAAGAGAAAAAACAAGAATGAAAAAAAACTAGCAATCATCATTTGGATCAGTATTAGAATGAGCTATGTATTCATAAAATGGATCATGCCAACTAATATGATGTATTTGTGCAACTAATAAAGCTCATGAGGACAACTGCAAAGACTGCCATTGTGCAACTGAATGTGCAACAATAAAACAGTAAATAAAAAAAGAACGAGACCTGGCAGCTACAAAAAGTTCTAGTGTATGTGCAACAATAAGAAATGATATTGCAACACAAGAAAAACAGTAACTAAAAAAAAGGTTTGCAAAGAACTATTCAAATAGCTCATAAAAACACACAAAAAACCCACATACCTCAACATCTGCTGTGGAAGATGCGACAGCTTCTCCAGCAACTGCTGCCTGCACAAAAAAATGACCACTGATGTCAACTATGAAAAGATGCCAACTAGTGAACTACAAGATGCCAACTAATGCCAACTAATGTCAACTGTATTTAAATCAAAATGATTAGAGATGTCAACTACAAAAGGTTGTTATTGACAGACTAAAAACAAAAAATAGTGTTCCGAACTGCTGCATAATTTCATCACTATCTAAAAAAGGCGAGAAAAAACACTTATATTTGAGATTTTACTTACCCTAGAAGATGACTCAGCTCCCTTGCCAAGTGCTGCACGTCTAGTCCGCTTTACAACACGGAACTGATCAGCATCCTAAGAAAAAAACATGAGCATGGGAAAAAATAAAAAAATGTTATATGACCCAAACAAAACCAAAAAAATGGACTTGTGTCATCAACATGCCACTTACCTCAACATCCTCTCCCTGCTCAACACTCTGCGTAGGTCGTGGCTGGCGATTAGCAGGACGCTTCGAGTTCCGGCGAAGAGGTTGACTTCCAGAACGCTGATTAAGCAACCAAAAGAAAACATGAAAAAAAGACATTAGCATACATGCATAAGTTGAAAAACAACTCAAAAACAAAAGAAAAAAAGTGAATAAAAATACATCTCCTTCATTGCCACCCGCATCTCCTCCTATTATAACCATTTTTGCCCTGCGGAAGGAAATACAACAAAAAAACATAGTTAGAAGATGTGGACAACCAACTACTACAATCATGCAGCCAACTGGGCAGTAAACCTTGTGCAAACTGGACATCAAATAAGCCAACTAACTTTTTTCTGCCTAATTATTACTTGCCAACTGTGACAAGTAATACCTAGACAGAAAAAAGTTAAGTAAAGGCAACAAGCTCAGTGAGATAACTTATTCTGAAAAAAGCGTCCCTAGTTGAACATGAAGGGAGACACATGAAAGCAACCACATCCACAACAAAAGACTTGCACATTGAGAAAAATTAAAATGGAAAAATTGGCAAGCATTGGTACTAATTTGCACAAATCAAGGGGTCCTAGTTGCACAAAGCAGGAGAATAACACATAAACCACCACAGCCACCACAACGCTGGTGGATTGGGTAGATTATATTGGAAAATTGGCAAGCATTGGTGCTAAAATTGTACAAACAAGAGTCCCTAGTTGCACACAGCAGAGGGGGGAACAGCCAACTAGTAAAAGTGTATAACATATGCAACTAAGTAAAACCAACTAAGTAGAGCAACTGGCACAAGTGTATAACATATGAATAGCCAACTTGGTAAAAGTGATGCAGCCAACCGAGCAGGCAACTTGTGCAACTGAACACAGTATAGACAACCACCTAGTACAAAAACAGTGAGCCAACTGACCAAAACAACTGCTGCAACTGCAGAGCATATGGACAGCCAAGTACTATATGGACGCAGCCAACTGAGGAGAATTTTTTGCAACTAACCACTTAAATCTCTGAACGCCAACTACGAAATCAGCCAATGCATTGCACACAAAAACAATGAGCCAACTGACCAAAACAACTGCTGCAACTACAGAGCATATGGACAGCCAAGTACTATATGGACATAGCCAACTGAGGAGAATTTTGTGCAACTAACCACTTAAATCTCTGAACACCAACTACGAAATCAGCCAATGCATTGCACACAACATTGCGCACATCTAATACAACTTACAGAATAACTAAGAATCATGAACACATCTCAAATCTCTGCAAAAAATTGAACGGAACATGAAGTAAACAGCCAAATCGCCCCTAAAATCGCGCAAACGGGGACTACACGTTGACCCTGTCCAGCCACCCCCGTGCCGTGAACTACGCCTCCAACGATTCCCCCGCGAGGAGAACCACCCGCAAGCCGTCGCCAACCTGAGCACTCCGCCGCGACGCCCCGTTCGGTGGAGAGGATGGCGAGGAGGAAGACGAAGACGGAATGGGGAGAGAACTCGCTGTGGCGAGGGATTTCAGGCCACCTTGTAGATCCCGACCACCGTTGGGCGCGTGCTGCGAGATGGGAGAACGGAACTCAACGTGACCAAAATCGAAGATAAGCGGGGGTAGTTCGCGCCGTTCCCGAACCCTAGAGAGCATTCCCCTCGCATTTCGGCACCATCCGCGCCCCGCGAGATAGAGAAAGGGAGGAGAAGCACGTAGAAGTGGAGGGAGAGCATACCTCCGGCGGCGAGGAGCACCAGCGATTCCCCGGCGAGGAGAACCACCCGCAAGCCGCCGTCAAATCTGAGCACTCCGCCCGCCACGCCCCGTTCGGTGGAGAGGATGGCGAGGAGGAAGACGATGAAGGAAGGACGGGAGAGAGAGCACGCTGCGGCGAGGGATTTCAGGCGCAGATTTCGAAAACCGCCGCCCACGACCCCCGCTACTCTCTCCTCTACCACTTACAGGTGGGCCTCCCACGTCCGGATGCGGACAAAACCGCCCACGACCGCGGTGCGCGACCAATCTAGACCAGGTGGCACCTGGCGGATCTGGGAGCGATCGCTCGCGCGATCGAACGGCCACGGGCCGGCCGCCCGTTTCGGTCAGTTAGTGGCCGGCCGCTTTTTAGACTTTAGGATCATCATGAACCTCCTCGGTGGAGAAGGTGAGAATTCTCTGGACCCAACATGCTCCCGGTAAACACACCTCCTAGCATGTAGTTTGACATGTCTGCCACATCCGTGTAGGTCATGGTTATTGGATCATATGCACACAACACTCTGTTGGGACGTTGTGGTCCAGACATCGAAATCCAGAAGATGATCCTCCCATCGTCTAGCAACCACAAGGGTTCCGACAAATATATAGGTAGACTCAAGTCATGGACACCCTTGTAACAATACCGCACGGTGATGGTGCACCGTTTGGACCAGATAACCTTGCCGGGATCTACGAGCAACCATAGCTCCAAGAACGCGTCCCATTCCTCGTACGCTAGGGCCAAGCAGCCGCCCAGTTCAGCCAGGCTGTGGTAAATGACTTGTTCCCTGCTGGGTACCGGAGTTGGCAGAGAAGCCGTCTGCCACACCTCCTTTTCCAAATCGTACGCCATGATACATTTGTTGGACACGAAGAAGTAGGCAACCCCCTTCACGGCCGCCCCGTTCCGGCGGTGGAACGTCTCGACGTCGGCCGGCGGGCACCCCGTCTCTCTCCACCCATGGTCGGCCGATAGGGTGAGAATCCTGCAGAGCTGATGTCCGTAGGGGAAGTGCAAAGACGTACTGATGCACAACACCTTGTATGCTCCGGTGGACGCCCTCCCGACCATAAACGATTCGCGATAGCTTTCTTGCTTGTCGTGGTCGACGTGAGGTAAGGCGAAGACGGTGGCGGTTGCCGGGTCGAGCACCCGGAGGCCAAGCCCGTCGTCGATGCCGGGCAGGCGGACCAGCGGCAGGTCGTGCGGGACGCGCATCAGCACCGTTGTAGAATTGATAAACGGCCAAAGGCTAGTCTCAACACGTATTTGTCTGACGGATTTACCCGACAGTATGTCCAGGATATGGACGCTCACCGTGGAGCCGTCGTGCTCGCGGTCGCGGACGACCAGGAGCGGGGCCGCTTGGCGTGCCTTGTGGGCGGCGATGAACGACGGGGCGGAGAGGAGGGACATCCAGGACCGGCACACGGCGCGGAAGCGGCAGAGCGGCTTCGCCGGGAGACGGAGCAGGATCTCGTAGAGCACGTCGTCGTCGATCGCAGTGCTTCCTTGGCCATCGGCTGGAGTTTGCGACGCCATTGATTGATTTGGCCAATTGATTGTTGCCCACACGCCCACACCCAAATCAAGCGATCATACACGTATCTAGTAGTACTACTTAGGTTGGATTCCACACGATGCCGTATATTCGTCTTATCTATCTTGATCTGCCGTTAAAACAAGGATCGATGGTCCGAACGAAGAGTCCAAAACCTGCTGAGAAAGAAGTCCTTTTTTAGCAGAAGATAGAAGTCTAGTACCTGCGACAGGATTTTGATCGGATCCGATCTCTCCAGCCTTTGAGTTCTTTTTTTCTTTTGACGTGCCAGCTATTGCGTTTTGATTGCATGTGTTCTTCGACATCTCTAAGGGCACAGCCCATCTAGGCCATCTCCAATACTGACTCTCAAACCATCCGCATCCGTTTGGATCACGTTGTTCGGACATATTTTGCCATTCAATGGAGGCATGTACCTGTCCGCCGAGCGCTTCGGACATGTTTTCCCCCCTCAAACCGGAAACAAAGTGGGGGTGTATGGGCGTCCAGACCACTTCCACGTCCGTGTCTGCTAACTGTGGCCTACCCAAAACCATTCTCCCTCGCCCGCGTGCTTTCTTGCCCGACACCAGCTGCTCGCATTGACGGCGGCCCCGAGCGGATGCGACCTCACTGCCGGCATTAAAGTGGCGCGCCGGTCGAGAAAGCGTCGCCCGCTGCATGCCCAGCTAAACACGCCTCCTCGCCGCATTCAAACGGCTACAGAATGCCTGCCTACCTCCACTAAACCAGCACGCGTGCCAAGAAACCTACTCCGATCTCACGTCCATTCGCGAGCCAGCGGGCATTAAACACAACGATGTTGGCTCCTCGCGTCCGCCCACTATTTAGACGAGGTCAGACGTTGGGCAAGAACCGCACCACACCTCCGCTCCCCATCTCCTCCTTGCATCATATTCTCCACACTCTCCATTGCATTCGACAAGTAGGAAGAGGAGTTCTCCGGCATAAAAGCCGGCAGGTGGCCCGGCAAGCCCGCCAGATACGAACCAGGCAACTCACAACTGCACCTCCCTCGCCGCTCCAGGCCGGCAGTACCCTGGGAAAGGCTCAAAGCCGGCGCGTCCCACAGCAACTCGCCACTCCAAGCCAACTCACTGAGTGGCGAGTTGCTCCAGGCCGGCACGTGAGGGAGCACACCGGCACGTGCATCGTGCTTGTCATGGACGAGGCCCGCTCCTCCCGTGGATGCGACCGTGCCATCCACCATCAACGTGCCCGGAACTGCGCCCTGCCTATGGAGAAATAAGTTGGCTTCGTGGAGGTCGACAAGGTGGCTGCCAGCACATCCGCTGCCACTGCCAACATCGAGGCGAAGTACAACATGGAAGGCCGGTGCCGCTTGGGTCCCAGGAAAGCCACCACCGACGCATCGTCATTGTGCACAGCTAGTGACTTGTCCTCTTCGTAGGCCACTATCGTCCCCCACCCCCAAAAACCGACCCTGATACGTGCTTCCCGGAAGCGGAGGAGTGGCGCTGCGGAACAAGACGGGGCATATTCTTCCCCTCTCGCTGAAGCATATCCCACTAGGGCATCCGACAGTACGTGGAGCGGGCTGCTGGACATGAGGAAGACATGTCCTCATAGCGGAGGGCTGCGGAGGAGGTGAGTTGGGGCTTCATTTTTCGGGGATCATAGTCGGCCGGAGATGAGGAACGAGCGCCGACGTCATTTTAGTCTAGGTTTTGAGTCCGGTCTAGCTGAAATAAGTCTAAACGTAATGAATTTGCTCCTGTTTAGATGAAAAGCATCTGGTTTTATGTAAAAAGCATCTAAATTTGAATGAATATTGTTCGATATGTTTAAATATGCATCAAATTTGTTCATTTTAATTAAAATTAATTTGAAATGTAACCGGGCGGATGCGGATAGCATCGAATGGTCGGCTCCCGCATCTGTGTCCCCGAATTGGCCCCGGCCTGTCCACGGAGGATGTGAAATCAAATTTGCGGGTCAGCGTTGGAGATGTCCTAACCCGCACAGTCCGGACAGAAAACAAGTCAACTGGCAGGCTTCCCTTGTTGGATTAGTCCAAACGTGGTTTTTTTTAGCACGGTACAATTAAACTCGCTCACATACACGAGTATACACTTACCCTTATGAACGCACGCCCGTACACCCTATTGTTATGGGCACATTCGAGAGACTGAGCCAGCATAGCATCTTGAGATTTTACTAAGTCATCACAAGCATCTCGTAGTCGACGGAAATGTCTCATCCGACTGAACGAACATCGCCGGAAGCCTCAAATAAATCCAGAAAAATGCGAACACCAATGTTAAGTTTATGACTTGAACCTTGATGGGATGAGGATATCCTCACAACTAACTAATCACAGATTGGTTCGCATAATCCAAAACGTGCCAGTGGGTTAGTTTTCATATTAAGTTAGACGGCAAGTCTGGTGTGCTACGTGGCTAAGTTGTTGGTAAACTTGGAAGGTAACAAGTCAGTTTAGGTAGTCCGTGTTGCGCATGGAAAGTAATAGTGTTCTCCATGACTTATAGTAGCAGGTATGTTTTTTTTTTCATGGTACATATCGACCTGACAAAACTGGAAAAATATCAAAATGCCAGCTTTCCACGGAAGAACACCAGCCAAGAACAAAAATTGCAACACTACTAGAAAAAGGGCTGTAGATAGGATTGATACTAATGGCGCACCAGGTAAATAGTGCGTCACTAATATATACTAATGGCGCACCGGTTTTTCCATTTTTTTCCATTTTTCCATACATACTAATGACGCATCAGGTCGAAGTGCGTCATTACTTCTAACTAGTAATAGCGCACCAGGCAGAAAGTGCGCCATTACTGTATTTCTTTTTGCAAAACTACTAATGGCGCGCCGTTTCACAGTGCGTCATTACTACTTTGAACTAGTAATGGCGTACTGTGACCCGGTGCGCCATTAGTATATATATTTATTTATTTTACTTTTTTGCAAAACTATTAATGGCGCCCTCCCCGGCCTGCCCTCCACCACCGCCGAGCACCCCCCGCACCCTTCCTCGCTCCACCGCCACC
>NC_057798.1:750198109-750206363 GCF_018294505.1 Triticum aestivum | reverse complement strand
AAGCTCCCCGCCTCCCCACCGTCCGCAATTCTGATGCAAGCTAGATCTGATGCAAGCAATTCTGCAAGAAGACCCACGTGCTGAACCTGAACCAAGTTATTTGTAGGCACCTAATTACTAACATGAAAAGCAGAGCATGCAAATTGAAATTAGTACTTGTAGCTCTTGCCTGGGAAAGAAAGGAGGTAGGGAAATCAATCATTTTGAGTTCATAGGGTGCAGTTAGTATTAATACATAACGTCAATCTAATATATGTTCAACATAGAAATACTACAGTAGTATTTGCTGCAACCCTAGGCAAGTACTTGATCAGTTGCAAAAAGCTTAATTTATAGTACCTAGGAGAATGGCTTTACAACATTAACGAATTCTAGGTCCAGCCAGGCACGCATGGAGATTTATTAGAGTAGCTAGCTAGCACCTTATCTGTGTCTAGATTGTTAGAAAGAAAAAAAATGACGCTACAAGCGGGCCACATCATCATTAAACTAAACTAGCTACCACCATAATTAAGAAGCAAGCAGAGCCTGAATAATGAACAAAGTAAGAGAATACAAAGAAACATTCTGGAATTGACGCAAGAAGAATTACTACTACTAATTGCTGTATCTGAACACGAAAAGCAGAGCATATATGCAAATTAGTTAGTAGTTGCAGCTCTTGGTTGGGCAAGGAAGAAAGAAAGTAGGCAAATCAATCATTTTGCCAGCCACAGCCGATGAGTTCACAGGGCCAATCTAATATCTGTTCATCAACTAGAAATAATACTAATATTTGCTGCAACCAATTACAGGGCTAGCTGTATTCTCCCCGCCTCCCCGCACGTAGTTAATCTGTCTAGTACCATTTTGTTGTAACTTACAGGGCTAGCTGTATGAGATGATGCTGTCATTTGACAGTATTGCTTTTCTAGGTTGACAAATAATTAATTGTTCAAGCTATGTCCCGTGTATTTCAGTGTTTGTTCTTCTTATGTTGCTTGTTTGTTAATATGTCTGCGTTGATTGCCCGGTACCATACTATACCAACTTCCAGGGACTAGTTGTAAGCAAGGATACTATCATTTCACATTGTCTGCTCTCTTTTAGCTTGAAATATTTAATTATTTTTGGCTCAAGCCATGTCATGCTTATGCCTGCCTGCCACTGCATATTGCTCTGCAAGTGGATGTAGTAATTTGGAAAACGTGCTGCCATAAGGCATCTCCCCTTTTCTTATTCAATTGTTCTATTGGAGCTTCATCATTTGATGACTCAACTAACCAGACCCTTATGCCTGCCTTTTGACATCACTTTTCAATGTATTCACGCATGACAAATCCTTATGGTTGTTATTATCTTTTGAGAGTTGGCTTAGCGACAGTGACTTTGCTTGGGCCCAAACTGTATTAGAAAAGTTTACCAACAAGCTTACTCCTACAATGGTCATGGGTTACAGGGATTAAGCAATAAGCATTTAGTAAACATGGTATCTTTCTGCCTCGAGACAAAATATTGATTCAGATATTCACAAATAACCCACCCCGGCTCAACAGTTGGAGGTTGACTTCACGGTGTTATATAGGTAAAAAGAAACTCCAGTTATTTGTTCAATGAAAAAGTTAGTGAAATCATTTGCCTCAGTTAGGATCCAAAATGATGGAGCATATATTTTAGCAAATAAAAAGCACAATGCTAAGGTTATCTATTGCTTTTGGTTCCCTGAATAAAGCAATCAGCAAACATGCTATTTCCATTCCTAAAAAACTTAAATTAATTTGTCACAATTTAGTCAGCCTGATAAACATGCAGAAGTTGGCATCATGATATTAACTTTTCTCCACAAAAGTTGGCATCATTAATTCCAACTCAAGTGGGCATAATTCTCTGCAGTAGTATAGCTATTTTACTGCTAGTGTACTGATAGTGTAATCTAGCTATTGTACTGATATTTCTGTTTCTTTGAACATTTTATTATCAATAAAAATGATGTACTGCTGCTTTCAGTTAATTCAAATTAGCTAAAACCTTTTACTGTCAAATAGTGCTAATGCTTACATATTAGATCTGGAACGGAAGCTCACATAAGTTGAGCTGATTTTTGTCCATATGAAAGCAGAGGACCATATGGTCTGTGGCCTTTTCATCCATATGAAAGTAGAGGCACATTGTGGTGCTAGTTTGTTGGGTTTTGTCTCCGACCATTGTGTCGTGATGAATTTGCAGGTACCCCGAGAGGCCCTTGAGTTTGCCGGAATGTCGATTAACTTCCGTTCCGGCAAATTCGGGTACTCCATATGTCCTATTTTCAGCAAAGGTAATGCTGAAATTTCCCGTGAATTTTAGCATGACTTTGCTAAAAATAGGACATATGGGGTACTTGCGACTAATGCCTGTTATCATGCATGTTTTATGATCTGTTGTAAGGGTACTAATTGGTCTCTTTTGCTGCTTATCAGAGATGGCGGGAAGCAGCTACCGCCGCTCTGCGACACCGCAGTACGAGTTGGATGCTTCCGAGTTCTTCACTATCATACTTGAGACTTCAGTATCATCCATGACGCAGGTATATAAAACGAGAGATCTCTCCTTCACCCATCTCATTATGATATCTGTTGTTTGCTACATCACTCATTGTCCCAAACTGCAGAGGCTGCCTGACAGTTTTATGAACATGCTGATGGGTGAAGATCCGCCAAATAATATGAAGCTGCGACAGGCCGGCAGCGGGTTTCGCAGGCAGTGGGATGTGGAGTTGGTGATCAAGGAGGGCCACATGTACTTGTCTCGTGGGTGGGAGAAGTTCTACCGTGCCTACGACCTGCGGCTGGGGTACTTCCTTCTCTTCAGGTACGACGACGACGCCACCATGCTCATCGTGAAGGTGTTCAACACGACTATGTGTCGCATGCGCTACGCTAACGATGATGATGTCGGTACGTTCTACCTCTTCTTATTCCTCTACATTTGGCTTTGTCTCACATCGATTGTTAACGGTCATTGTTGCATTTTGAACAGGTAATGGGAGAAGCAGCAGCGACACTGGCAGCAGCGATTTTGGCAGCAGCGATTCTGGCTGTAGCGAAAGCAGCATCGATTCTGGCTGTAGCGAAAGCAGCAGCGATTCTGGCAGCAGCATAGACAACAAGAAGGATGATCCGGACTGGAGTGCGGGAGAAGAGGAGCAGAGTGGGGATAAGGAGCTACAGGATGACGATGGGCATCAGGCTGAGGATGACCTAGCGCTGGTGGTGGCTGACCAAGGGCAAGAGATGGTGGTGGCTGACCATGGGCAAGAGATGGTGGTGGCTGAGGATGACCTAGCGATGGTCGTGCCTGAAGGTGGCCTCGCGATGGTGGTGGTGCCTGACAATGACCACACACCGGTGGTGGCACCGGCGATCCCACAGCTGGGCGACATGACCACGCCAATTGTGGTAGAAGACTACATCCCACTGCCTCCACTGCCTCCACCGCCTCGCCGCTCTTGACGCATCAGGCTGAGGAAGGAGAAGGAGAAGGAGAAGAACAATGCATGAGAACTGAACTTTGTCAGGTATGTCAGATCTCCAAAATGATATATATAAATACTTAGTTACCTATGTTATCTCTAATATGCTTAGTTTCCAATATGTTAGCTTCATTTTACCTAAGTTGGCTCTAATATGCTAACTTAGAGCTTAGTTATATGCTTAGTTTCCTATAGGTTAGCTCCAAAATAACTTATGTTAGCATAAAATGATCAAGTTTACATAATAAGCTTATAGTCTTTTTCTTATTCTTCTCTTCTTTTCCAAAATGACATAGGTTAGCTTCATTTTATCTAAGTTGGCTCTAATATACTAACTTAGAGCTTATATGCTTAGTTTCCTATAGGTTAGCTCTAAAATAACTTATGTTAGCACAAAATGATCAAGTTTACATAATAAGATTATAGTCTTCTTATTATTCTTCTTCTTTTCCAAAATGACATAGGTTAGCTTCATTTTACCTAAGTTGGCTCTAATATGCTAACTTAGAGCTTATATGCTTAGTTTTCTATAGGTTAGGTCCAAAATAACTTATGTTAGCACAAAATGATCAAGTTTACATAATAAGCTTATAGTCTTCTTCTTATTCTTCTTCTTTTCCAAAATGACATAGGTTAGCTTCATTTTACCTAAGTTGGCTCTAATATGCTAACTTAGAGCTTATATGCTTAGTTTCCTATAGGTTAGCTCCAAAATAACTTATGTTAGCACAAAATGATCAAGTTTACATAATAAGCTTATAGTCTTCTTCTTATTCTTCTTCTTTTCCAAAATGACATAGGTTAGCTTCATTTTACCTAAGTTGGCTCTAATATGCTAACTTAGAGCTTATATGCTTAGTTTCCTATAGGTTAGCTCCAAAATAACTTATGTTAGCACAAAATGATCAAGTTTACATAATAAGCTTATAGTCTTCTTCTTATTCTTCTTCTTTTCCAAAATTCTTCTTATTCTTCTTCTAGTATTCTTCTAGTCTTCTTCTTCTTCTTCTAACTTGTTTATCATTTTGCAGATTTGATTTAATTCACGGAAGCTTGCATGGATGGAGTGCTTCTTTTCCATTTGTGTTTTTATTTTGTATCAGTGTGAAACTTTTGTGAATTGATGGATAACGGTATTGGATGAACAATGTGAAACTTTTGTAATATGTAACGATGGAACTATGTGTTGGCTATGTATGTATATATGACGGAACTTGTGTGTTGGCTATGATTGTTTTAGTGATGCTTGTTGTATATATATGTGTTGGATATCTCATATATGAAATAGTGACCTGAGATTAAGAAGAAAAAAATTGTTACTAATGGCGCACTACCATGTGGTGCGCCATTAGTATAGCAGACTCTAGTGGCGCACTGTGGGCAAAACTAATGGCGCACTGCGTGGTCCGCCATTAGTATACCAGATACTAATGGCGCACCAGTGGTGCGCCATTAGTAAAAAATACTGGTGGCATGATACTAATGGCGCACCGATAGTGCGCCATTAGTAGGCAAAACCGGTGCGCCATTAGTAGGCCTTTTCCTAGTAGTGCAATCAAGACTGAAGAATCCTCTTAGCTTGACATCAACACTCTTCACATACCTCTGGCGCCACCACAACAGCCACCGAAGAAAAAAAATGATGGATCACCTTCTCACTTGAGCTCAACGCGGCTTCATCGTTTATATGCAGGTTTGTGAACCTCTAAGGCGGCTCGTCAAAGGCGAAACCATTATCGCAGAACACATCAGACCGAGGCAACACCTTGGACAAGCCATCGAACTCCAGGACTGGCACCCCCCACGACTAAGACGTCGGAGGAGAAAATGATGTCTTCCATCCATGAACCATGAACCCAGCACACGATCCACCATCTTCAGATGTCGTCGATATAGACCACAAACATGTGCATTTAGAAGTAAAGTTTGAGTCGTTCGTGTCTCATCGGCAGCCTAGCTATATGTGTGTATATATACATACCCATAGGAATCCAATATTGTAACATGGAGAAGAGAGAAAAAAAGAGGAAAATTTAGAGTAGGAGATGTACCCTTGGCTAAAAGTATTATCACGTGTGTTCGTAATTATTTGATTTGATCGATGTTGTGGCGACACCCAACATCCCTAGACCTAGCTCATATATCTCGTGTGTTCAACTTCATCAAACCCAACCAATATCGGAAGGAGCTTTGGGCGGTTTGGACATGACAAACTATTTGAGAATTTGAGAGAGCAACTAGCTGACGGGTACGGGGTACCCTGCGAGGATACCCGGCGGTGACTTTTAGTTGCTAGACAAATGTATTCTGGTTGAGCAAAAATGCAATCCTCAAGTCCAAGATAAATGGAAATGATGGGGGCAAAGACAGAAGTATTCCTCAATCAAGTTATATCATAACCTTTGTTCACATAAGGATGGACATGTCATATTTAAATGGATCTGGAAGAGTGTTAGCAGGTTAAGGCACAAGATTTTTTTTCTAGTTGCTTCTCCATGATAGAGTTAACACAAAAAATCTTTTGAGAAGGAAAATATTTTGGGTCTGTCTAGGACACATCTAGATGTGACATAATTATGTCACATCTAACATGATGTACACTATGTTTGTGGTCTATTTTTTTTGTCCCAACTTTTTTTTTTGTTCCTTGTTGTTACGTTATTTGTGAAAGTTTAGATGTGATATCCTTAGAAAACATCTAGATGAGAATTAGACAAACTGGTCTGTCTAGGACACATCTAGATGTGACATAATTATGTCACACCTAACCTGATGTACACTATGTTTGTGATGTATTTTTTTTTGTCCCAACTTTTTTTTTGTTCCTTGTTATTACGTTATTTGTGGAAGCTTAGATGTGACATCCTTAGAAAATATCTAGATGTGAATTAGACAAACCGAAACATTTTACTTGGATTGCTATTATTGTGCCTTCTGTAACGAAAGCACTGAAGAACCTAAGACGATTATTCTGGGGTCGTTGCTTCTCCCAGGATTGTTGGAGCAGCATCCTCCCTACCAAAAAACTAGGTATTTTCTATTTTTGATGATTCGTGATAGCTCATCAGTTATTGCCTTCACAAATGGTATTGAAGTTTTCATACAAGGATGCTGGAACTTATGGACACAAACAAATGGGAAAGTCTTAAAAAATGAGGTACCTAGTGTGCACTGCTGGAAATATAAGCTCAAAGAAGATTTGAAGTTGTTGGAGCATAGAATCAAGGCAAAACACTTGACAGTTATGCAAGATTGGCTTGGTGCACAGCTATGATTTTTTGCACTATTAGTAATATGACCTGGTAGTGGAAAATTTTCACGAGAACTGGCATTGGTTAATTGCCCTTTTTATTATTTTTATTATTTTTCTTTATATATATATATAGTACATTATTGGTTTATTTATGGAAAATGTCGTAAAACAATTATTCTAGAGTCTATATATACTTCCAAAAAGAACTTTTGGTTGCTAGGAGTGTGCCCAACATTCGCCATGTGTGGCACGTTGGCGCACCACACGGGGGCATTGTTTTTTTTATTCTGAACACTTTTTCAGGTGTTTCTTTGTTTCTTTTACTTCTCGGCTTTTGCTTGGGTTTCCCTAGATTTTTGTGGAAAAATTGTTTTTCCCAGGAAGCAACTTTCCCACGAGAAGCACAGTTGTGCTTCCCCCGAAAAGGAAAAGCACAAGATGCAAGATGTGTTTCAGCGAGAAGCACATTCATGCTTCCACAAGAAGCACGACGTTGCTTCCGCGAGAAGCATAGGTTGTGCTTATGTGAGAAAACACAAAATGTGCATTCCAAAAAAATAAACTTAAAAGCAACAAAGAAAATGAAAAGAAAAGAAAAGAAAAAGGAAAAACTAAAAACCTGAAAGAAAAATAATTAACGCAAAACATCTTTTTGGCAAAACAAGCGAATGTGTCCCCTTGTGTAAGGAGGCGAAGCCGCTATAACTAGGTCGGCCCAGCTTGCACACCACGTTTGGGCGACACTTTGACGCAGTAAGAGTCAAATAGGATTTACATGTAAGGACTGTCCGCTAGGTATGCCCGAACACGCGGGTCCCCAAATCCCACCAAATGAACCTCTCTCCCCGTCCACCCGCAAAAGAGGCAGATCAGGTTTTAAAAAAATCTCAAGAAGCATCTGCAACTTTAAGATTGAGAAGTGCATCAATAACTTCTCAAATTTTGTTGACATGTGTAGATACATCATGGAAATCAATAGAATCACATGTACAGGGATTTTTTTATTAATTATGTCATCTGAATTATATCTATGTGCTATCTATGTATTTGTATGCTCAAACTATGTCTGATGAATAACATATCAAGTTGAAAAAAATGTGAAAAACTGGTCCGAACAAACGGGGATGCCTCCGGAGAGGAATTCCCTTGGCTAGATGTCTTCTGATAAAAGCTCATCGCAAAATGAAAAAATCATGGTTGTTTTTGTGCCGGAGCTCCCAGTCAAAATTCATGCCCTTCGTGGTCTCATGACTTGCATTGGTCCATTATCATTGCCATGTGGCGGAGCTTGTGGTCATGACGATGACATCATGTATCAAGTCGTGGGTATACTGACACATACACGGGTGTTTGGGCAACTTGCAAGGTCTTAGTATTGTGATACTCTACAATGGCACCATGTATTTGCTTGTGAATCTCATGGTGATGATCTCTTTGTACACCGGCTGGGTTGTGCTTTGTCATAAGCATCCACTTCTCTCTTTTTCTTATTTTCCCTTTGTTATTGACAT
>NC_057798.1:749532494-749545057 GCF_018294505.1 Triticum aestivum | reverse complement strand
TGAATCAAGTCAAATACTCAACACTAGCAAGTCACATTTAAACGTCAACCAAGTCACATTCAAATGTTAAGAAATTCACATTCAAATGCAAGGAAGTCACGTTGAAATGTTTTGCTCACGGTTACAACTAGCAGTATCAAAGAACAGTATTTCCTTTTTTGTTCTTGTGTGGGTTTGGTCCATCATTGTGTTGTTTGATGATGCACCTAACACTAGTATCTTTAGTATATAAGCCATGCCTATTAGCTTTTTGGTTGTGGGGGTGTTGGTTTTTTGTTTATACCACGCATCCCTCCCTGTGTTTTTCTTCGTTGTTTTTAGCAGACCCCCGACAAAATTCTCAAACTAAATGAAGTCAGTCTTTTTAGCAGATACTTCCCAGTAAAACAACAACTTGGCTGAACCTACTCTGCATCTTGCTTATATTTCCTGACATGACTTGCCTTTTGTTCCCTTTTTCCGGTTACCTACTGTTTTTCTCCCAAACCAGGGATTCATGCAAAGAGCAGAAGAACAAAAAAACATGCCCAAGAAAGAAGCTCCACCACTCACTTATCCAGGTATGCTTTGCACAAACCAAATTTGTTCTGACCAACTTGTTGTTGTTAAATGCCTTTTTTTCCAAAGCATTTGCATGCTACAAGTAAATGAAGATTGCTACAAGTAAAAAGTAAAGCAAAACATCGGTTATTTTCTATATGGGGTCGGCTGCAACATAGATGTGATTTTTGCCCACTGAGTGCATTGATTTTGCCCAAAAAACCCATAGCAGCTTGTTTTTTTTTTGCTGTTTTGCACTAAAAGTTGCTTGCAAAAGAACGTCAATAGTTGTTTCACTTTATTGTGTAGTTTTTGCATACACAACCACAAAATTAGGACAGGAAGCTTGAACCCATCAATATGTAGTTTTTACCCGCGACACGAACCCAATAGTTCATGCAACCTAAAACAAGCATAACCTAGCCAAAAGCACCAAGGACAACATCCAAAAAACTGATCTCCGGGGCCTTTTGCTCTTTTTAAGAATTTTAGTTTTGTTTTCCCCACAAAACCATCAGTTGCCTGTAGAGCATTCTGTACTTGCCTACATCTCAACACAACTTGCCATACAAAATCGAAATACCTACAACACCAACTCAGCTGTTCATGCACCCTACAACCTACAAACCCAAAACACAAACTAGCCCCAAAACCCCCAAGGAAAAACAGCCTAAGACATGTTCTCCAAGGGCTTCTTTGTTTTTCTTACTAGTTTAACACAAACTTGCTAATGTTAAGCATGTGACTTGCCTGTGTTTTTATGTTGGCTGCACTTTTTAAGAATTTAGGTTCTATTCTTACCCTAAAACCATCAGTTGCCTGTAGAACATTATGTACTTGCCCAAATCTCAACACAAACTTGCTTAGGAACACCCACGTAGTTGCTGGTTGAATACATATTACACAGGTTTTGGATTACTTATTTGTTCCAACGCACATGAAGTTGCATGCATTGCCCCTGGATGTTTTTCTTGTTCATTCATACCTAAGACTTGTGTTATCTCTATCCAGAAAAAGAGGTAGATCTGAAGAGATCGAAGAGACCGAACAGGAGAAAAAGAGGTAGATCATGCTGAAGGATATCCTATAATCAAGGTATATTAAACTGCACAATAGTCTCTCTTGTTTTTTAGTTGCACATTTACTTATATTCTTCTCATATTTTCACTGTTGAACCAAAGAACAATGGAAACAAATGCCCAAGAGGAATGTTTTTCTAGCTTCTTCAGGAGTTGCTTGGACAATATTATGTTTTTGCTTAATCTTATAATGCAAGTTGCTCCAATCAGCCATTGTTTTGCTCCACATATAGCAAATGATCCGCTAGGAGAAAGCCTTGTTTTTGCCCTTCTTTTCCATACCGAGCTTACTGTTCTCTTATAAGGTACAAAAAGGTTCATGTTTTGCCATGTCATAAGATACCAAAGTTGTGTGTATATCATATACTTAGTTGCTTCATGATAGCACTGTTTTTGCTCAAACAGAATGTGTAATTTGCCAAGAACAAATTCATAAGCATGTAACAGAACTGTAACACATTGTAAACAGAGCATAATCGTATTGTTTTCATCCTTTTCAGTGGCACTCTTGAAAAAGAAGTTGCAGCACAATTTAGATGAGTGTGCAGTTTGTAAAACATTGCACAAAAGAGTCCAAAAATTCCAAGAAGAATCAACAAGAACAGAGGAGTAGGTGTTTGGAAAATTAAATGGAAGAGTTGGGCAAAGTTGATCTCCCTGTGTGTTTTTGCTTAGTTTCCTTTCAGTTTTTGTCAATTTCCTTTGGCTGGCAACCTCCCTACGCCGCCATTGCAGGGTGAACCAAGGTTTCGGGAAGGAGGCACATCTCTTTTTCGTAGCTTGGGGGAGAAGAAGATGGGGATGCACGGGTGGGTATGGTCAGAAGAAGGGAACGGCTTGGAGTCACGTGACGGGGGGACCAAGTGGAGTTGGGTTGTGGGAGGGTGGACATGCAATTCGCGTGATATAGTGGTGGACCGGCCGGTTTCCTTTTTTGCCAGGGGGACCAAAACCTTCCTTTTATGGCCGGCTGCCAGGGATCACTAGAGAGCAAACAGCTGCTCCCTAGACGCATGAGGCGACCGCCGCCGCCCCGCAACCACTCCATCTTCTTCGATCCTCTCCCTCGCTGCCGGCGGCGGCGAGGCACTCGCTCCACCTTCTTCTCTTCTCCGTGCTCACCAGGCATGCTTCCTCTCCCCCAACCGGCGTAGTGGACCAGATCTCGCCCCTGCGGTCTTCCCCTGTCCTGGCCAGCTGTGGCTTAGCTAGCTTAGTGGTGGTGCGGTCCTCGACGGGCTTGGGGGTGGCGCGGGCTGCCGCCGTTGGGTTCTGGTGACGCGGTTCCTCGCATATGGACGGCAGATTCCGTCTGCCGCCGGATATTGGTTCCACCAGTTCCGGCGTGCTCCTTCCAATCTGACTGCTTCCATAGGCATGGGTGTCCTCTCGTTGGTGGTCCCTATGGCTGTTTATCTGGGGCACCCGACAGCCCAGATCTAAGGATTTGTCTTCGCATGGGTGAAAGTTGCAAGTTTTGGGGACAGTGGATTTAAATCGCCTCAACGGTGCAATCCGATTCTTCTGAAGCTTTATCTCATCGATCATTGCTTAGAGCAAAGCTAATAGAAGCGCCGACAGCTGGCTTTATACCAGTGCCAGGTCACCTATATAGCCCGCGCATATAGTAAACTGGCTGTAGGTTAGCTATAATCATTAATGCTTGCATGGAGAAAGATGCAAGGAAACACATGCTGATTGGCTAGCGTCTGCCTTCAGTCCTCGCGTAGGCTGCATGATGGCTGCATTTTATCGAAGCCTGTGCTATCGCCAGGCGATAGACGAAGCGCCAGCTTCCTTCTCTCTCCTACTTTCTCTCTCCTCCAGCTAAGATTTTACTAATGTGGGACATCTTATAGCCAGCTGACTAGGACCTATTATACTTGCTCTTATGTAGATCGGCATACGGACACTTAGTGGCTGAGATCAAGGCTCTAATGCAGAATTGGGAGTTTATTCCTCATCAGATTAGACGTGAACAAAATAGGGTAGCAGATCGACTGGCTCTTTACAGTTGTACAACAGAACATTCCCCTGTTGTGTGGCTTAATCGTGGTCCTCCGTGTATTGAGGAATTATTGCCTCTTGAGTGTAACCCTTTACTAGTGGAATAAACTCTTTCCCCCCGAGAAAAAAAATGCCTCAACGAAACTCTCCCGGTTGTAGGTAAAAACATCTTACTTACTACAAAAACCAGGAACTTAACTTGCATGCTTCTATGCCTTTATAAGCATCAAAACTAGGATTGGTAGCAAATTTAGTGCATCTGTCAACTTTATAGTTATGTCTCCGGATATTGGTTCCGCCAGTTCCGGTGTGCTCCTTCCGATTTGACGGCTTCCATGGCATGGGTGTCCTCTCGTTGGTGGTCCTTTTGACTACTTATACGGGGCACCCGACAACCAAGATCTAAGGATTTGTCTCCGCGGGGGTGAAAGTGAAGGAAATATGCCCTAGAGGCAATAATAAAATTATTATTTATTTCCTTATTTCATGATAAATGTTTATTATTCATGCTAGAATTATATTAACCGGAAACATGATACATGTGTGAATACATAAACAAACATATAGTCACTAGTATGCCTCTACTTGACTAGCTCATTAATCAAAGATGGTTATGTTTCCTAACCATAGACATGTGTTGTCATTTGATTAATGAGATCACATCATTAGGACAATGATGTAATTGACATGACCCATTCCGTTAGCCTAGCACTTGATCGTTTAGTATATTGCTATTGCTTTCTTTATGACTTATACGTATTCCTGTAACTATGAGATTATGCAACTCCTGTAACAAAGCGTTGCGGTGAGATGAAATGTGGAAAGAAAATGCACCATGACCAGTGACCAAGCCACGCAAAATTTCTCACAGTTCAGGGGCACTAACATCAGACCTTCGTTGCGATGTATTCCGCAAGACGTTCAATTCAGACACTTTTGAAGAGATGAAGCATGGCAGGTGTAGGCGCCAGCAAGAGCGATAAGGCTCAGCGGCACGAGCCGGCACGCAGCGGGCGCGTGCCCGCGCGTGGCGTCACCATGCCGACACCCGCGCTACGTGCTCGCACACCCATATGCTGCCGTACCTTGAAAACGTATAGCGCGGGGATTAAGATACTCCATAGCAGGTGCAAATGGAATCCTTCGTCGTTTGGCGTGTTTTCACTATTTTTTTACACAAATGACCATCACACCTTTTCCACTTACTGGATAAATTACACCGGACACAAGGAAACGAAAATCTCAGATAAAACTAAAAGCACATCGAAGTCGTTGTATCTCATTTTTCTTTGAAATCTCTAGCCAAAAAAAGTGCAGAAGACCAAAAATACTCAGGCTAGACAAACTTTATAAACACGAGACGGACATCCAATTGTGTACCTCAAATGTCCAGGCACATTTCAAGTGGAATTTGAGCAAACTGTAAATTTTTAATTTAAACCAGGCCGAACTCAACACATTTTTTAAACATATTTCATTAAACAAAAACGGACATGGCATTTTTTTAACATAGCCAAAGTTAATCTAGTCTAAATCTTCGTTGGCGTCCGTGTTCTAAATACTTGTTGATCCCATTTCCGCCGTGAGCTTCTTTGCCATACTGTTTGTAAAGAAGAACGGGAGCACACAGAAATTATTGACATTTTGATCAGGGCAATGTTGTTGGACTGCAAATATAATGGTTCCTATGACTGGAACCCATTAATTAACATTACATTTGACAGATGTGTACGTGGTATTATTTCCGTCGTTAGCGAGGTTCGTTTTCCAACCAAAATACTCTGTCAGCAGTCTTGTTCACATATAAGTGACATGCATTTTGGATATACTGTTAGTGTGATTTCTGAAGTTGTGAATTCCTATGACATTTTAAAGTTGGTTTAGGCTGCGCGTGAACTCTATGAAATTCTATCGCCTTGGCGCAGCATTTAAATCAATAATATTGCATTTATTCAAAACATATTATTTTAAATACTTAGACTAGAAGATTGCCATATGAAAAAAAAAGTACTACTACTTAGACTAGAAACCTTAAAATCAGCCCTAGATTCGTCTCCTAATTTTTTTGTAAATATTTTTTTGGGGTTTATACTACCATAGTAGGAATTGGTGATCATATAGTTGTACCTGAAAGAACTACTTCTTCCAGCAAAAGGGAAAAACTACTTGCATCAATATCTAAAACATCATTGTTTGGAAAACCGGAGGGAGTAGAATCTGGCCAATCATGTCGACGTAGAATCAAGCGAATATTAAGCCAACACCTGGACAGGGGTATGTGTTTTTTTTATGAAAAGATCGAGAAGATTAAATAACCAGTCTGGTTTGGTGAAGCCACATAGAGGGTGCAGCGAGAGGACGAACTTGTACTACATGAAATCTAAAGTTGGCACATAAGCCATGCATTGAATGCTTAACGCACAGGCCCTAGGAAAAAATTGCACATGCATCACATGAGAAGGAATGAGATGGGTGCATAGGGGATGAATGGTGGACATTTATCTCAATTAGTTTACGAATCATGGTGGTGATATCATCGATAATGAATGGTCGGATAAGGTTATATCACGGCGCTTCTCCACATTTAGTAGCACAAATTCATATATACTCTCTCAATTTGAATCATATCCAATTTTGTATTTAGCTATAAAATCTATTGCAGTTCTTAGATTATAGGTGTTGAATGACGGAGAGAGATGGCACTGTCTTCTATCATAAGGTTTGAAATCATGTAAGAGGGGATTTACATATCATATATTTCTAGTATTTTCTTCGGAAACATGAATGAAAGTTGAGATGCGGCTCAAACTTCCTATTGAGGCTTTAAGAAGGGTGCTACAAGATATACACATACTTATATAGCTATTCTACAAAACCAGCTGAGACAAGGATGTAGGCCTACGCGAACTAACCTGTGGTTGGATGATTAGAGGGACTGTGGTATCCCCAGCCCATCAGGGTTCAAATCCTGATGCTCGTATTTATTCCTGGATTTATTTCAGGATTTCCGGCGATGCACATTCAGTGGGAGGAGACGTTCCCGTTGACGACGAGGTGCCTACGATGACTTTGTAAATTTCAAGATGATATGTCGGCTCAGTCTTTCGGAGGTGCTCATAGGGGTAGGGTATGCGTGTGTGTGTGTTCATAGGGATGAGTGTATGCGGGTGTATATGAGCGCTTGTGTCTATACTGATATTCAAAAATAAAAAGGTGTAGACCTACGTGTTTGAAAAGGGGCCACAGAAACAAAGCGCAAGCAATTCAAATTAACATAACAAGCAAGGAAATAAATATTGAAAGAATGATTTCTTGATCACATGCTGGAATTTTATATAGGGCAAGCTAGAATCCAGTGGTCCTATTACGTTAGATGTGGTCCCAAGAGATATTCATTCGTACTCTTCTGCGGTTTTGTTTAAGGAATCTATAGTTGGCTTCCCAAAATATTTTCTGTTGGTCTAGTCTATATCGTTATTACATTCCATAATTCACAATTCATCTGATATTGCTTTACATAGTATATGTATAAAACAAAATAAAGATTGGTTGATGCGTGTGTGTTGCCACAATAGAGGCCGCCTAGGCTAGTATCAACCACTGCCAGTACACACAAAAAAATTTGTACAAGATTGGAGAACAATAAGCTTCTAACAGGCTCTTTCCGGTTTATCAAAAAACGAACCATGAGAAATTGTTTATTGACCGATGGTTCAGCTGAACCTTGACTATCTGCCTTTTTTTCATGTGGAGATAGGAGCTAGTTTCGTAGGCTATTGCAGCTTAGCATACTTTAATCCCACCTAGCACACGAACTAATGCAAAACACATAGGCAATAACATAAAAAATACTTCAAATTTAAGAAGATTTGTTTTGCTTACATTGTGCATGTTTGTGTCTTTTATATATATGCATGCAAATTTTCAAGAAGAACTCATATGTTTTGTGTGCTCTGAAAAATAAACCATGCTCCAAAAAAAAGGATACTTTGCACGTGGATTTTGAGTGGAACATAATCGGCATCTATGGTCTCGAAACATGAAAGTGTTGGTTCAGCAAATCGTCTCACCCCAAACGATTTACATGAAGAATAACGTAAAACCCTTTGCTTTGTTTGCATTGTTGAATCATATATAGTGGTTTAGGGCAAGTCCAATAATTAATAAGATGTTTTTGTGTGTTCCACATCATCTGAAGGAGATAAGAAATATCTTATAAAATAGATTTATGCTTAATGTTATCTCTAGCAATTAATGTTTGCATACTCCTAAAACTAAAGTGTGAAAAAAAATCCTTAACTAAAACAAATCAAACTTATTGTCGTTTCTCTCCCGTCAAACGCATACATCATCCTCTGTGGCACTGCTAAGACAACACCATTGTATGTTCCCTAAGAAAACATTTCTTTTGTAACCCTCCACGTTGTAAATAGAGATGACAAGAAAAAACATGCTAGACAATAGTTTATTTCTTAGTGTAACTGGTAGCAGATAGTATTTTGCATGGCTACAATATTTGTGGTCATTAAAATTTGAGTATAAAATATGTGACTAAAAGATAACTAGTAGTATGATGGAGAAAAAACGTCTTCTCTTAAGTGATAAGAGGATTTTGTGGGAAAACTAAACTGAGGTTTTGTAGCTGTCCTTTTCCCATTCTATCTCTTCTTCCAAGTGATCAAGAATCATACTGGTTAAGAGGATTTCAAATTTAGGTTTAGTATTAAAATAGTACTGCATGACATCTCTAACCAATATAGCTAATAATGGGAGGTCTATTATAGTACCGAAACTACATCATCTCTCGCTCTATAAATATAAGCCAATGACTTTGGAACTGGCTAATAACTCCATAGGGCCTATGATTGATAGTCAATTTTAATCATCACAGCAAAAATTGGATTAGGGATTCAGGGTATCTTTCTCCAGTACTAGTAGTTTTTTTTTTTTTTGAGAAACTCCACTACTACTACTGGCCGCTACTTCTGGCCGCTCACAAAGAATATTGCCAAGGCTAGGTAGCTAGTACGTTCCATCTGCAGCCTTCCAAAAATACTGCCCAACTGCCTGTGATGGATCACCAGCTGTACGGGGACCCGTCCACGAACAGCTTCTCTCCGCTGGAGGCGCAGATCTTCTCCGGCCAGCTGCCGCCGTGGCAGAATATCAACGTCGACCTCGACCTGGATCTCGACGTCCTCGAGGACGACATCGTCCGCCGAGCTCTCCGGGAGGCCGGCAAACCTGGCATCGTCAGGCTCCGGCTCTGGCGGCCCCGGCTCCCATAAGAAGCTCAGTCACAACGCTTACGAGCGCGACCGCCGGAAGCAGCTCAACGAGCTCTACCTCTCTCTCCGTTCTCTCCTCCCGGACGCCGACCACACTGTAAGCTATAGCTACAGCCTACATCTATAATATTAGTGTCAGGAGGTCCTCACAAAAAAAATATTAGTGTCAGGAGAGGTAGCATGAGAGGAATCAAGAGTTCCTGATGTGTCTTTGCTGCCTTGTGGTTTTGCAGAAGAAACTGAGCATTCCGACGACGGTGTGTCGAGCGCTCAAGTACATCCCCGAGCTGCAGAAACAGGTGGAGAATCTGGAGAAGAAGAAAGAGAAACTTGCTAGTGCCAACTGCAAACCAGGGGTACTGAGCGCGAGCGGCAGTATAGCTCCAACTGTGTCCGCTACTTGCCTCAACGACAAGGAAATCATGGTTCAGATTAGCTTGCTGAGAGATACGGATGCTTCTACAGCTCTACCTCTTTCCAAGTGTATAAATGTACTGGAGAACGAAGGACTTGAGCTCGTCAGTTCATCGACTTCCTGCACCTTTGGGAACAAAATGTTCTGTAATCTCCATCTTCAGGTAAATCTTTTTCTGTTAATACTAATCATAAGGTGGATGCATACAACACACACCACAATCATATATACCACCACATAGCATCTACCAGTTTTTCTTATTTGATAAAAGACATCTTGATTCAATCGATGCATCCAGGTGATATAATCGTCTAGCCTTTGCATAACAAAACGCACATAGCATTTACGAGTTACGCACATGTTTCTAGTATTGGATATTACCTGTACACTCATATGACGCATGCCCTGTTGTATCTTGTATGCAATGTTCTATACCTTAGTTATCTGTCAGAATATTATATGCACACTTCTCTTATATGCAACTAAAATGTATCAGAGGTCATGGTTCTATTTGAAGGTTGCCAAGTTATTCACAGTTCTTCAGAAGAAATTTGGAACCTACCGTACAGTAAGTGATTTACCAGAGGGTCCTACGCACGCTGCCTCCACCTTACCCACATGCTTGGAGGGTTGACCACAGACCACTGCCACGTACACACAATGTCCATGTCAAATAAAGGGCATACAATGTGGCAAAAAGCCCCTCGGAACTTCTCAGCCAGAATGCCAATGGTGGTGTTGCAGGGACCTTTCCCCTGGAAATGACGATGGGGTAGCACTGGCTCTTCTAGGGCTTTGTGGTGCTAGCCCGGGGAACAGAGTAAATGGCCGCCCACAAGCATAGAAACGGACATTAGAGGCGGCTCGAATACACACCTCTCAAGCAGTTTTGAGTTCCGCCTCTAGGAAATAATCGCTAATACTCCTAGTTCCTAGTATTATAGGCAGTTCTAGAACCGTCTATGATAATTTCCCACCGCAAGAGGTTTCTGGACAAAAACCATCTTCAATACTTATGAAGTGGTACACGGTATTCTATGAGACTAGCCACCGTGGGAGTAACTTCAGCAGTAACATTGAGTCCAACTCAGCAAATTTGCTTATGTGGCAATGAGTTAATGAGGAGAGAGGTAGTTACAGTAACTTAGCTAGTTACTGTAACATCACATGTCCCAATGCAATATGAGTCTATAACTTAATAAATAAAGCTTTGCATGTTACCATACTTATGTTACTACCCACTATGAAGATAGTAACATAGTCTAGGGATATGTGTATGTTACTAGTGTATGTTACTATGCATTGTGGCTAGTCTGATCAATTGCATCCGATAGTTTTGTACTCCCTCCGATCCTCAATACTCTGCGCATAAAAAAAGTTCGTTTTTTCCTCAATGGTCTGCGCGCTAGGATCATGCAGCCAACCTTTCCTTCTATGCCCCTGCTTTTCCGCTTTAATTTAGGAAGGAGAGGGAAAGCTGCCGTGCATGCAGTGGCTGCTGGCTGGCATGCGGAACGACAACCAGTTAAAACGGCAGCAGTTACCACTCAGCGAGGTATTGGTGGATACGCTGCACGCTGTTGCGGGGTAAGGCTAGCCATAGTGGGAGTAACTTAGGTAGTAACATAGCACATCCCAAGACATATATGCTTATGTGGCATGAAGTTAATGAGGAGAGAGATGCTTGTGGTAACATAAGATGTTACCATAACATAACGCGCCCTAATGCAAAATGAGTCCACAACATAATAAATAAAGGCTTGCATGACACTACACTTATGTTACTACCCACTATGATGGTACGTAGTAACATAGACTAATAATATATGCATGTTACTAGTCTAAGTTACTATGCACTATGACTAGCCTAAAAGTGTCAAGTTTTTTGCATGCTGGGCTTTCCTTGGTATCCGGTCTGAGACTTATGCGCAAACTAAAAAGAATCCGAGGGTGTATTTATAGGCGGTTTCTACCTTAGAAATGCCTGTATTTTCATTTTAGGGCTGAAAATTTACATATGTTTGCAGCTAGCCCTGCATTCCAAATCCACAAGAAAATCATACTCCCTTTGTTCACTTTTATAATGCCTTGAAGACATTTCAGACAGGGTGCAAAGTAGCTCATTTTCAGTTGTCTGAAACGACTTATAAAAATGAACAGAGGGAGTAGTAAACAACCATCATAAATTCATCATATCACATATAGATCCCCATCCGCATTCATCTCATAATTGTGCTGCACTTCATAATACGTTCATATCATTTCAAATGTCTATGACCAACATTTGCAACAAAGTCCTATAGCTAGCTGAAATCTATAGAATAGTACTGAGCAAACAAATAAATAAACATTTCTGTTTTGTTGGTAACGTGTTGCCGTTTATTTTGTCGACCAATCACGCCAATTGGGAAAAGAGTTTTGACATCGGTTACTCTGTATTGTGCCCACACTGTAGAGCTATATGCTCAACCATCTGTTATGTTCTGACTCCGATGTCTTCTCAATAATACTCAGATTTCGCGTTCCAATGTGACTGTCAGCCCCGTCATTGGAATTGAGGTTCAGAGATAAGATGTGGGAATTCTTAAAGGTCAATGGGTCATACATGCAGAACACCTTGATTTCTAACTGAATAACAACTTACTAAATGTAAAACATTTCAAATATAAATGGCAGAGTTATAGATGCTGCAGATGACACAAAGGTAGTCTTACTCGAACTGGTGTGAGCATGCGTTTTTGTCCGATTTTTTTTGTGTAGAGCAACTAAAATAGAGACACGTCCCAGATGTGGCATTTTAGTTGCACCACACAAAATACTCTTAGATAAAATGATTTGTGTTGTACACCACAAGGGCACAATAGCAATAATGTGTGTATTTATCCTTGTTTCCACAAAATAACATTCGCTACACTTAAGAAGCGCACACAGGCATTGCAAAGTTAATAGCCATAGTTGCAAAATCAGTGTGCATAGGCATTGCAAAATCTATGTGCATATGCATTATAGAATCTTCCTAAATATATTGTTTTCCACAGCTTAAGCGTCAAGTTAACATAAACACAAATACATTGTTGAAAAGAATAAAAAAAAGAATGCATAATTAGTATATTTCTACAACTATAGTTACACAACTAAAGCATCTATCTAATTAATGTAATTTTGCAAATCTAGTTACACAACTAAACCATCTATGTAATAAACCTAAACCTATTGGTGGAAGGATTATACTCA
>NC_057798.1:749531487-749532484 GCF_018294505.1 Triticum aestivum | reverse complement strand
AACAATGACAAGGGGTTTGGCGGTGGTGACTACTCTGATGTGCCAGCGCACTGAGCCTTGAGCTTGATGGCAAGCTGGTGGCATGAGGAGGGAGGCACATAGGCGCAATGGGGTGACATTATATGGCAGAACACACACGCCAACCCGCTAAGCCTACTGGTCATGAAAACGATGGGGTGACGGTGGTGTGTGTCAAACCTAGTGGCATCGTGCGGCAAGTCTGGTGGTGTCGACGCCTTGGAGAAGTGAGCTAGGGTTTAGCAAATTTTAAATGGGATGAAATGGTCTCTTGTAGTTAGTGATTTTCGGTGTCAGAGACAATGTTGAAGAGAAAGCCGCCTCTAATACTTAAAGTCAGGAGGTGTTTCCACCTCTGAAACCATCTCCAATAATATTTCAATAGCTAAATTACATTATGTTTGTAGCCAGCCCTACAATACAATTTTGATTTAGTTACTATAGCTCATACCAAATATCACGTATAAAAAACACCTAAAATTTATCGCATCAATTGCATAAATTCTAATCACAAAGTGCATTCCATGCCATTGTTTGATACAATAGGATCTTGTTTACTTATATCACAAAATAATTCATGAGATCACAAACTACAACTCAGTTATACTAGTAAAAGTACTACAACTATTACGAAACAAGTTCTACTGATAAAATATCCTCGGAAGAGCTGCTGCACACCCACCAGACCTGGTATAATTGGTTGCACCACTTCGCTCCTTTAGTGCGACTGCAGCGGCCATAGAAGGGGCCTCTTCTCAGGACCGGCAACAAGGATCGACGGAGTGGTGGCAATCACTGAAAAATAGTGTGCTATAGTGCCGGTAATAGCACACTATAGCGTGTAGAGAATTTTCTCGCTAAATAAACTAGTGTACAATGTCTCGCTAATATCACACTATAGCGCGCTATAGCACGCTAATAGCATGTTTCAAGAGGCGGCGCTATTTTGTGTACCGTGCTATTTTTTTCATTGCTGGCA
>NC_057798.1:749515718-749531477 GCF_018294505.1 Triticum aestivum | reverse complement strand
GGTGGTGGTTCCTTTCGCAAGATACTCCATAGATGGTAGGGAGAAAATGACAAGATTGTGATTATTATGGCTCAAGGGACAACCCAGTTTTGAGAGGGTTTTGTGTAGAAATCAACCTTAAATGGTTTCTTATTTTAGAAAAAAGAGTCTTGCGGCAGTGTCTAGATATCCATGATGGATTTCTAAAATAATAGTCATGGATGCCACTGCTAGGCTTTTTTCCGACTGAGACACCATAACTAAGCAAGGAGTTTTCATCCTACATTTTCAGCATAAACCAAGTAAAAGTTGGTTGGATAATTTTTACTGTCCAACTTCGGGTTGATCCCATTTTCATTTGTCGGAGGGATCAACATAAGGAAGAACACACAGTTTTCTCTCGGAAAAGAAACCACACCCATATTTATTTATTATTTCAAGAACAGTGCAACCAATATTGTAAATGCACGGGATATGTGAGAAATACATTATGGGTCTACACTTTCATCTTTCCAACATACGATTGAAGAAGCCCTATTAATTTTTAAGATCGCTATATGGGTTTTACAAAGTCAATAGTAAAGAATAACCATATCGTAGATCACCACACATGACACATAGTTATTATCCATTTCTCTTAAAACTGTTATAACAAATCGTAAAAATACGTTTTGCATCACTTTAGAAGGTACTACTTGGAAACCAAATTATTAACATCATGAAATATGGACTTCTTTTAGATAAAATGAAATTTAGAATTTAGAAGCATGTTTTATGCATTTTGGTAGATTTCCAAAACATAAGTCACGAAGCGAGACTTTTTTGAGAGGCTCTGTAAATCGCCCATATATTGTAGAGGTGATACGTGATGCCCTTTAGGTTCTCTAGAGGTATAGTATCATGCTTGTTTTCTAGCACGTTCAGTCTGTGGTGATACTTCTTTTTAACTATCTTTGAGATGATGTATACTGGCCAACTTAGAAATGATATCTCTATCGCCTTTGGTAAATAAAAATATATGTTAATAGGCGTAACTATTGTACAGTACTGAATATAGCAAGCCAATTCAAACTCAAAAGGAAAAAGTATGCCAATAGAGTTTTTATTAATGTACTGTCCTGATATGTGAAACATGCATGACTATTTCACGCACACAAGATTTAAATAATCAGGAAATATTGACTTGTTTGTGTGAATATCCAATTCGGTTGCCGAGCTCATCCTAAATTCAAAATAAATACTATAAAATTTCAAAAAATCCTAAATTTTTGTTGTGGTGAAAGATGCTTGAGTGCGTAATGTTCGTGTCAAGTTCCAGAGCATTCGGACATCCGAGTAAAAAAAAATCAGGTTCAAGCAGTGCACAAACAGTAAACTTCTCAAATAGACCCCAAATTTGTCTGTTTTGCTCAGAGCTACTTAGATGTCCAAATGCTCTGAAATTTGGCACGGACATCATGCACTCCGGAATCTTTCACCACAAAAAAATCGGAATTTTTTAAATTATTTAATTATTTTAAACAAATTTACTGTTTGCTCCTGGGCTCATCTAAGCCCAGGAGCCAAAACGCCGCGTCGTTGTTTGTGTTGCTTTTGTGTTAAAATCTACACTTACGTGTGTCAGAAATAGTTGCTTTTACTATCAGGGGCCTAACTATTTCATCTCACCATTTTTGTCGCGACAGAGAAGTCAAGGAGCACTAAACATGGAGTGCCCATCGTTTTGTGACAAATTGGAACAAGCCATCAGGAGAACGGCGGGACTATATCTGCAGCACTAGAGGATTATTGTTCTTAACTATCATAAACAAAGATTCCTTAAATAGCTATGAGATGCATCTACCATGCGTGCTGCGTAGTGGGTGCCCCATATAAGTTTGTATGTGGCGTTCGTGATTATTGATTGTATGTGCTTGAGTAAGTACCTTTTGTCACGTATGAATGTATCTAATACATAGAGGTGAGTTTGGTAAGATAAAACAAACAAAATAAATAAATATGATGTGTATGTGGGAGTAATTGCATCTGGAAGACTTTTTTTTTGAAACCCCCTCCCATATATTAATTAACTTAAAATATTCATACAATCATCCGTTACAAAATCAGCCACGCAGGGCGGAACACTATTAAGGAGCACACCATCGGACTTATTATCAAAGCTGAACTTCGCAATCTCGTGCGCCACCCTATTAGCCGTTCTTTTAATCTTGGGTATCTTGCAATTTATCATCATTTTGGCTAAACTCAAAGCTTCTATCTTTAGATCCACCAGAGGAGACCTGTCTAGAAGATCATTTGGAAGGAAAGAAGCCACAAAAGAACAATCCGTTTCTAAAATGATGGCCTTGTGGAGAGTAATACCAATGTATAGCCCCGCAAGGATCGCTCTCAGTTCCGCTTCTTCCGCGCTATTGCACACCCCAATATAATCCCAGGACGATATGATAACTTCTCCAGTATGGTTCCTGGCCAAGACGCCCACACTTGCAGCCCTTAAAGCCTCCACATAACTTGCATCAACATTAATCTTAATGATCTCCGTAGCGGGAGCCTGCCAAGTCACAAGATTCTTTCGCATATCATTAGTAAAATTTAAGCCATCCACCCTTTCTTTACCTTTGATGCTAATCTCCATCTTGACATTGGGATGACAGGACGAGAAGGACGTCCAGTAATTCTGAATGAACCTCACCGAGTCAGAGATTTTTTCCTTTCCCTTACCAAAAATCAAATCATTCCTCAGATGCCAAGCCCTCCAAAACATGAATATAATTTGCTCACGCACCGGCGGCCTTACTTGATCCAATAAGACAAGTAACCAATCCGGCCCCGTAAAATTGAAAACCACTTCATCTGGTAAATTCCACACCTCCCTTACCGCCAGACGTAACGCACGAGCCTTAGGACAGCTTACCAGTGCATGAAATACAGATTCATCTTCTACGCCACAAATCGAGCACAGACCAATGGTAGTTTGGTGGTGTTTAACTCTGTTAACTTGAACCGCCAAACTTTGTGTCGCAGCACGCCATGCAAAAATTCTGATTTTCTGAGGGACCTGAGCCTTCCAAATAATATTCCATAGCCTCCTTTCCTCATTAGCAGCACCACTTGAACTCCCTAACTCAATCATGGAGTCCTTAAGTTTGAGCGCCAACTTATACGCACTTTTAACTGAGAATAAACCATTTTTTTCGTAGTGCCAAGCAATGAAATCTCCATCACCGACAGTCAGAACACGTAACTTCAAAATTTCGTCCGCATCATGTGGAAAGAACAGATGCCGAATAAGATTCTCATCCCATCTTGTTGAGCCACTAATGAATAATTCAGACACACATTTGAGTCTGGTTCTGTTCCTTTTTGCTGAAATTTGAAGCCCCGAATCTCTAGGAAGCCAATTGTCTCTCCAACTATTTATATTTGCACCGTCACGAACTCTTCAAATGACCCCCTTTTTCAACAGCTCAAGACCATGCATAATACCTTGCCAAGTAGTCGATGTCACCTGAGGGAATACAGTGTCTAGCAAATGCCCATGAGGATAATACTTTGCTTTCATCACCTTTGCACATAACGAGTCCGGAAAGATCAATAAACGCCAAGCCTGTTTCGCCAAAAGCGCTTGATTAAATAATCTCAAATCTCTAAAGCCCATACCTCCTTCTCCTTTGGGTCTTGTCAACTTATCCCATACTAGCCAATGAGTTTTCTTCCTATCCTCCTGGTCACCCCACCAAAAATTCCTAATAATTTGGGATAACTCTTCACAAATAGAAGCAGGAAATTTAAAAATCCCCATGGCATAGACCGGAAGAGACTGAATGATTGACTTAATCTGGAGCTCCTTCACACCACTAGAAGCATATTTTTCTATCCAGTCTGAAACCCGCTTAAGCGCTTTATCTTTTGTAGATTGGAATTTACCAGCCTTCATCCGCCCTTCCGGCACAGGTAAACCAAGATATTTATCCTCAAAACCATCAGAGGTGATTTTGAGAACCACCAAGATAGAAACTTGATCTTCCAGGCTACACTTTTTACCAAACAAAATGGAGCATTTATCCGGACTTAGCAATTGACCCGTCCCCTCCTCATAAGCAGCCAGAATCCGTTTAATGACCAGAGCTTGCTCCAAAGAACCCTTAAAAAATAGGAGGCTATCATCCGCAAATAATAAATGTGAGACCCCTGGAGCATGTCTGTTCAGCCGAAAATCCTGAATAACCCCTTTCGCCGTAGCATCATGGAGTAACAACGACAGAGCCTCAGCCACAAATAGGAAAAGGTAAGGAGATAGAGGATCCCCTTGCCTGAGGCCACAAGAAGGTTGGAACGAATCTAACAACTGACCATTAAACCGCACAGAAAATTTCACTGACGTCACACAGATCATAATCCACTTAACCCACACTGGAGCAAAACCATATGCCCGAAGCATACTTTCCAAGAACCTCCAGTCTACACGATCATATGCCTTGGCTAGGTCCAGCTTGTACGCACAATATTCACCTCGGCTGTCTTTTAGCGTACTCAACGAATGCATACATTCAAAAGCTATAAGAGCATTATCAGAAATTAATCTTCCAGGGATGAACGCACTTTGGGTTGGAGAAATCATACCGTCCAACTGAGGTCTGAGTCTGTTGACAAGACACTTGGAGATAATTTTATATATGACATTGCATAGACTGATTGGCCGAAAATCTTTTATCGACTGGGGGTTCTTCACTTTCGGAATAAGCACAATAGTTGTATTATTTATCCCCTCCGGCATACATCCCGATATAAAGAATTGTTGAACTGCACGAACAATATCTTCCTTTAGCAAACCCCAATTCATATGGAAAAAGCCAGCTGGAAACCCATCTGGCCCTGGAGCCTTCAACGGACCAATTTGAAAGAGCGCATCACTAATCTCTTATTCAGAAAAAGGCTTACAAAGATCCTCATTCATCTCATCATTCACCAGAGGTTTCACAAGAGAGATAATATAAGAAGGGTTTACTGTCTTGTCACAAGAGTAGAGATTCTTAAAAAAAGAGTTTGTGATACCTTTCATCTCGTCCACATCATGAGCGAGGGAACCGCCGCTCCTTTTAAGGGCCGAGATATTATTCTTCTTAGCTCTCCATGTGGCCTTTTGCTGAAAGAATTTTGTATTCCTATCACCCTATTTCATTTTGTCCAAACAAGATCTCTGCTTCCACATGATTTCTTCCTTAATCAAAAGTTCATCCATCTCCGCCAGGATTTTCTTCCTTTCCATAACAGCAGTATGGTCATTTCTTTTGAAAAGCAAATTTAATCTCTTTCGCGCCGTTTCAAGCTTTTTGGGCAAATAACCAATATGTTCCTTACTCCACCCATGAAGAGACTTCATAAGACTGTCCAACTTATTTGCCACATCTCCCAGGTCACTGACATGCGTACTTTTATTCCAAACCAATTCAATTTGATCATTAAGCGCCCCAACCTCTCTCTCCCAGTACGCTTCATATCTCAGATTTTTAATAAGCATCCCGGGACGAGGAACTCCCGTCACTTGAATAAGAAGAGGACAATGATCTGACCTTGAACTGATAATATGTTGGACCGTACAATTAGGGAACATGGAGGACCACCGAGGACAAGCCACCGCATGGTCAAGACGCACTTTCACATTTTTGTGACCTTCCTGCTTGTTATTGTAAGTCCAAGGAACACCCGAAAAACCCAAATCAAATAAATTGCATTCCGATAAAACCTCACGAAAATTTGCCATAAGTTTATCCGACCGCTTATTCCGAGAAAAATGCTCATTCTGCCACATAGCTTTGTTAAAATCACCAACCATAAACCATGGTCCGTTCCCAAGCGGCTTAATACGCCTTAACAATTCCCACATCACATACCTTTGGCTTGCCCTTGGTTCACCATAGACAAAGGTACTTCTCCATTTACTGCCATCTTCTTTGCAAATGTACATATCAATAAAATGTTCACCATATTTGTTCAGCTGTAGAGTATAAAGGTCATCCCAAAAAACTGCTACACCTCCACCTTTTCCTGGCAAAGAAACAACAAACACATTTTTCATACCCAAGCGGTAGCGCAAACTCTCAACATACTCTTTATTTTTCCTTGTCTCAGAAAGAAAGATAACGTTGGGTCAGTGTGTCTTTGAGAGGCACACCAACTCTTGGACTGTCCGAGGTTGACCCAAACCTCGGCAGTTCCAGCTAATTATTTTCATGGCTCCTGACGGGCGATATCATGCTCGCCCGTCAGTTGACCGGCAGCCCCAGGGCCGGTTGCTTCCTTAGTATTGTTCCCTACATCTTTTCCATCCTCTACATCTTTTTCATCCCCTACAGACTCTCTTCTTTTGTCCTGATCCACCTCCACTCCCCCATCTACCTCTTCAGTTACATGAATAGTAGACCCATCTATGCCTACTCTAGTACCAACTCTCTCAACACACACTCTTTTACAATTCATACTCACATCCATAGCATCCCTAACCTCTAGACTTCCAGTACTAGTACTATTCATGCTTAACACGAAGTCTTTGTCATCAGGGGATCGCCTCTTGCTACCTGCCGTACTCTCAAGCATGGCAGCAAAAATCATCTTGCGACTGGAGAGCTCGCTGCCGCTGTTTGGTGGCGTGGGGATGCCAAAAACCACATGTTTAGCACATGCAGATTGCACCATCTCCTTCTCTTCCTGCTCTTCTCGATGAAGCCTCTTCCATCGCTGGACTCCAGCAGTAGCCAGAGCACGCTGCTGTACGCCATCAGCAGCAGCACCCTCGCGACCACCATGAGCTTTAGCCTTCGCCTGATCCATAGGCTGTGCATCCCCCATCTGCGGCTGCTTCTGCATAGACGCCGTAACAGCAGCAGTAGGAGACCCAGGAGCACCCAGGTTAGAGTGGAGGTGCTCCCCAGGTCCCTTATCCATCAGCTCATTCATTTGACCAGCCGGAGCTCCTGAGTTGGTGTTGAGGAGTATATTAAATTAAACCCTTTCTTGCGAAAATGACAAAATTCGTATATTAAAACCAACCAACTATTACAGGACCATTCTTCAAATGTAAAAAGACACTCGTCTATGCCACGCGGTGAGCAAAATTAGATGCTGCATGTACTGTAAAGTATGAATGGAGTCTTTAGAGGCTCGCTTATAGAAGGAATAAAGAGACAAGCAACTTCAAGCATTCGGGGCCTCCGCCCAAGAAGGGCATGTGAATGTGATGGTACGAAAAGCACAGACTACGCAAGCGCGCTTTGAGGAACAAACTTCTCAACAATCACAATATAAAAAAGTATATGACGCTATGTATATGACTATGGTTGTGGCTTGAAAACCCCGCCTAGCTTTCACTGAATGGGACCTTGAGGGGCTCCCGAGTCGCTCCCGCGGGCGACTCCGGAAGCCAACCCTAGCGCCGCCTCTTCTCGACCCCCGCCCCGGCCTCCCTCCCCTCACCGCTGCCGGTGGCGTCGCTGGCCAAAGGCCGTGGCATAGACGGCGGCAGGGCCTCTTTCTTCCGTGCGCTGGAGGTGTACGTCGCGGGGTGCGACCTTCCGCAGCGACGGCGTCGGTTGTGGGGCCCTCCCCGGGCCCTGCCCCCTCCCCTCGATGGTCTGGCGTCTCGATAGTGTTGCCCCCTCCCCCTCCCTGCGGTGGCTCGTGCAGTTCCAGGTGGTGGGGGACTCACTGGCTGCGGATCTGGTCCCCGCATCCCAGATCCGGCCGGTGGCGACGGCAGGCGTGTGGGTGGTGGCGGTGACCTGGCTAAGGTGGTCGCGGGGCGGCCAGGCTGCTCCTTTCGGGGTGGAGGGGCGCTGGGCATCCATGGCCGGGGGCGGGCTGCGTCTTCGGCGGCGTGCCACAACTGTTGTAAGGTTGGTCAGGGCTGCTCCTCGAGGACTCGGCGTGGATGTGGGTTGTCACGGCATGGTGGTAGCTCATGGTGGTGGCCTGGATCGTGTCACGGCGGTGGCTCGTCTCCTCCGGCATTGGCCCGTCGGTGAGCGGCCTGTGTTAGCCTTTTATTCCTCTCCTCGTCGTCCAGGCTCTATCTTCGTTGAAGGGCTGGTCCGCTCCCAGCTGCTGTCTGTTGCTCGTCTCAGGCATGTGGCTGCGGGACGGATCTCGTCTCGCGCCCAGCAGCAAGATCGAGCTCGTCGCGCGCAGGGCAGCAGGACCGAGCTCATCTCGCACCCGGTGCAGCTGGACGGGTCGATGGAGGCCAATTTTGGCCGGCATTTTTGGTCTCAGCGCTGGGGGCCGCCTAGGGGTGTGAAAGAGGTGATGTTTCCACTCGTCTCTTTGTTTGGGGTAGCGACAGGCCTCGGATGAGGTGGTGTCAAGGTCTTAGATGTTGGGGCGGCGGCCCTGGTGGTGGTAGCGGGGTGCTCATGGGCAGAGCCCATGGCTTGGTGATACCCGGTGACCATGGCCGTGTGGGCGGCACGGTGGCCGGGGTGTGGCATTCAGTGGCGGTGAGTGTTGGCTGGGGTGAAATTTTGTTCTGTCTTCGGACGGACCGGCGGCGGCGTAACGCGTTCTCTTCTTGAAGGCGTCGTCGCGGCTTTCATCGCTAATCATGTGGCTCCAGGGCAAACTCTGACCCCCGGGTCGGACGATGGCGGCGCGTTGGCGTCGTAACCTTCTTGGAGGTGCCGCCTTGGAGCGCACAGTTTGTCATATGCGGATTCATCTTTTCGCGATGGCGTGTTGAAGGTGGAGGACCCCGATTGCTCTTGTAGTGTTAGGGATGGTGTTGTTGTGCTTAGCACCTATGTATCCCGTCTTGGGTGTGTGTGTGTGTTGTCGTGGGGCGTGTTGTATTTGGGCTGTGGTTGATTGTTGCTTTGTATATAAAGCGGGGCGAAAGCCTTTTTGACATGTATATGACTATTGATCCGGAAATCCGTTGGTGCTCCCGGGAGCGCGTGCTCCTACGCGTGAAAATATTTTTTGAAATGTCAAAAAACAATTCAACAAAAATTCTACGTGTTCTCTGTCACATTCAAATACTACAAGCAAATTTGTAGGCAAAAAGATTAAACATTTTGGCATGTGCAAAATAAATAAAACAAACACCAAATGTTACCCTAAAATGTCACCCTAAATTTGTTTTTTCATCGGTGAAATACCGCTGCTCCGTTTCGCATGAAATTTTGCAAGGATGCTTGCGACGCTAACACGAACATTCATAAAAAATAAGAATTTTTTAAAACATTTACTATATTTTTTGGTTTACAATTCACGGCGGAGCGCACGCTCCCCGGAGCCAAAACGCCAATTCTCACTGTTGGTCATAGTTCCTTGCTCCCATGGACGGAGAAATAAATTGGTGAGAGCAGAGCGCTAGGCTTGGTGGTGCTAGCAGGCAGTAGGGGTCAGTTTGGTTCTTGTCCTGGCCCTTGTGCCTGGGAGATAGCGATGCCTGTGTGGAAGGATGGAGCTAAAAATTTCTGCCTGGCCAGGCTAGCCGGAGAGATACGTGTTTGCTTAGTGCCTGGCCTGGTGTGGTAGTACTAAGAAATAAAATATAGCATAAGAAATAAAACAAGGGTTGCTATTGGCCGGCACATGTCCCCATACTAGTATTACAGTCCAGGCAGCTAATTAGCCTGTGCCCAGGGCCCCAGGCGTTGTAATTTGGAAGCCTGGCAGGCTAACGAAGATGCCTGGTTATCCAGGCCAGGCTCCTACTTATCATTCCAGGACGTGAACCAAACACGTAGTAGCTAACTACAGGCAAGCTCCAGGCCAGGCTAAAAGTCACGAGGACACAAACTAAACTGACCCTAGGTTCGAGCAGAGGACGTGGTGTGTTGATCAGCAGTCGCCCGGCCACCTAGATTTTTTTTTGTTTCCCCAATGCATGCTCAATCATCTACTGGTCCATGAGTGTGACCATCGGTGCTATTTGTATCACTACTAACGTGCGGGAGACCCATCAAATAGTTCTGTTATAGACGAAAGCTAAATCGAACCTCAAATTTTAAATCCTGGAATTCAGTACACCGAACTCTTTGATCCCGGTCTATTTTGAACCTTGAGGGAGTTCCCAAACAGGGATTATCGATGTGGCATGTTAAATTCCGGGATTATTCGCTGCGGACTCGACTGGGCGTCCCACCAAGCATGAAGCGGTTTTTTTTCTTTTTCTTGACACGCGACCTAAAAAGTCTCTCTTTCTCAACGCACGATGTAAAAATTCCAAACCAAAATGACTCCTGCGGATAGACTCAATCTTCGGATCTGGCAGAATTGAACTCACCCGGTTAGCCACTAGAACAGAAGACTATGAGTGACATAATTAGAGGCCCACAATATTTAGAATTTTTGTCGAAAGAGACCACCTACCGGATGAAATTATCAAAAAAAATCCCCTCCGAATGAAAGTGACAAAAAAGACCCTCTCAACCGTGACGGCAGACGCGCCAGGCGACACGTGGCACCTGCCGCCACGGCACCAGGCGGCAGCTCCTGCCGCCACGGCGCCAGGCGGCAGGCTCGGCATAACGGCAAAAGGCCGTCGCGACGGAACGGGCTGGCGATGCTGGTCCCGGCCGCCTCAGGGGCTGGCGGCAGGACTGTGCCGCTGGGCCCGACCGCCTCTCTCGCTGGCGGCAGGTCTCTGCATGCGCGCTGCAGTCCCGCTCGTCGTGAGTTTATGCTTATAGATACTAACAACCACACATCGATCATAGGAGTAGGAGTAGGAGTAGGATGAAATGAATTCCCGACTGTGTAGACGCTTGATGAGTTTATGCTTAGAGATACTAACAACCACACATCGATCATGTACGAGTAGGATGAAATGAATCCCTGACTGTGTTTTACTACTAACACATGTAGACGCATGCAGAGACCTGCCGATTAATCATTGCTTTGTCTACAAAAGAAACCTGCCGCCAGCCAGAGACGCGGCAGGCGGCCAGGCCGAGCGGCACAGTCCTGCCGCCAGCCCCTGAGGCGGCAGGGGCCCACATCGCCGGCCCGTTCCGTCGCGCCAGCCTTTTGCCGTTATACCGAGCCTGCCACCTGGCGCCGTGGCGGCAAGGGCTGCCGCCTCGCACCGTGGCGGCAGGTGTCACGTGTCGCCCGGCGCGCCTGCCGTCACGGCTGAGGGGGTCCTTTTTGTCACTTTCATTTGGAGGGGGTCTTTTTTGACAATTCTCTTCGGCAGGTGGTCTTTTTTGACAAAAAATCCAATATTTAAGCACACACCGAAGTGTCGGACTTTGAAAACATCACGAGTTTAGAAAAATATACGTGGCATTTCATAAAAACGTATGTGCAATGTAAAATAATATTTGTGTGATTCAAACAAATGTTTCGTCCATTCAAAAAAAATGTAACATTTCAAGAATATTCACGAGTTTCAAAAAATGTGCTTGTGACATTTTCAAAAAGAAGTGTATACAATGTAAAAAGATGTTTGAGTGATATAAAAAAATGTGTCAGACCCTTAAAAAGAATATACGTGGCATGTGTTTGAAAAAAGTGTATATAATTTTAAAAATGTGTAACACTATACAAAAATGTTTGTGTAGTTTTATAAAATGTTTATTGTCGTTAGGAAAATGTAAACCGTGTATTCAAAAAATATTACTCCTCACACACTCACCCTCACACCCACACTCCCACTCTGTTGCTCCTCCTGCTAGCTCCTGTATCTATCTCAGATGCAGCTAGAAGTTCGACCAGGATGACCAAGCCATTCAGGTGCAGGGCACTGCAGATGCAGATCGCCCTGCTCCTCATCTTGCCCGCCGCTGCTTCCCGGCTCCTCATCTTGCCCGTCGCTGCTTCCCTGCTCCAGGCCAACGACACTGCTTCAGTTACATACCTAGAAAAACATGTATTTAAAATAAATGTAAATAATGTATCTGAAAAATGTCAAAAGTGTATCAAAAAACATTTCATGTTTGCGCTACAAATTTACATTGGCTACTGAGAATAATTGGACGTGTGTAAAAAAAGAAAAGCGGTTACCGGTAAAGAAACAAAGCAAAAGCAAAAAGAAAATATATGAAGAAAATCAAGAAAGAAACAAAAAATCAAAAGTATAACGAAGTAAGAAGAACCATATAAAACCAGTGAAAAAACAAAGTATAACGAAGGAAAAAAAACAAAATAAACAAAGAAAAACCAGAGCAGCACGAGCGACTACGCTAATGGGCCGGCCCAATTCAGCGAATATACCGGCTAAATCCCCTCAAGGTTCAAAATAGACCGGGATCACAGAGTTTGGTGTGCTCATTTCAAGGATGAGAGTTCAGGGTTTGATTTAGCGTTCGCCTACGAGTTCAAGGTTTATTTTAGACTTTTTCCTTCCTTCAGGAAGGCGCGAGAAAGATAGGAACCAGTCCGTCGAAGTGACAAATACAACAAGAGAGAGGGTCATTACTCTCGCAACAAACCCACATATTTCCACGCCGCCTCCTCGCAAGAGATGGAAGACGACATGACACTAATAGACATGGACTCATAATGGAGTAACGCTAGAGCTACGAGGAATTACATACGGATTTAACGGGCCTGCTGATGTGGAGGCTTACGACCGGAAAAGAAAGGGAGGGAGGGGCTAAAAGCGTGAGACAAATCCGTACTTTTACAACAATTGCTCATAAAGGAATAGCCTTACGCAAAACGCGCGGATTTTCAAAACATGGGGCAACGGAGCACTTTACTTTGAACTGCTCTAAAAAGATGTTTAAAATATTTGAATTTTTTTTTACATGTATATGCATGCATGTGGTCTAAGTAACTGTGAAATTTCGTTCAATAATTAATACTCCCTTCGTCCGGAAATACTTATCATCAAAATGAATAAAAGGAGATGTATCTAAACGTATTTTAGTTCTAAATACGTCCCTTTTTATCCATTTTAATGACAAGTATTTTCAGCGGAGGGAGTACATTGTATTACATGCTGCAAAAAAAAATTCTGCCCCAAAACACCAAAAAACAAGCCCCTAATTTTCATGTATTTTGTCTTTTTTGTATGTTTTACATGCGAGCATGTATATTGCTGAAATTTTGGCCTCATATATTGCATTGCTATACGTTCATGCACACAAAAAATTGGAAAAAATTGAACCATAAAAATATGGGTTATTGAACTTCAAAATAGAGTGCTTCATTGCACCCGTGCTGAGAAGTCAATTTTCGTGGCCTTGCGCTACTTTCCAGCCACATGCGACACAAGACGTGGATGATGAGGCCGTTCCTCAAGTGACTATAAGCCACAGTCCAAGAGGATGCTAGCCTCGACCACCGATCGACGAGGCAGACAGTGCTTGACGGGGTGATGCTAGCGCATCCAAGCTCAGAGTGATTGGAAGCACACCTGGCGTGAGAATATACATAGGCAAACTGAAGATTCAGCATTTCTTTCTGCCCAAATCCTAAAAAGTGGTCGGGTGCTACTTTGCCTTACAGAGCATTCGGGCTTGCGCGCCGTCCGATCAACATCTCGCGGTCGCGCGCGTTTCAGTGTAAACCGGCGATATATCGATGCGCGCGTCAGGTGTCCCCTGGTCGTGGCGTCGTGATGGAGACCCGTTGGGCCTCAGTGCGGTTGCGTCTCGCCTCCCCTCTCCTATTCCTCTCCACTCCCCCCATTCAAAACTGCTCCAATCGAGCGCAGCCGGGGCGGATCTCGCCGGCCAATCCCTCTACCCATCCCCCAAATGCACCGGTCGAGACCCGAGAGCAGCGGGCGGCGTGTCGGGGATTCGGCGGTCGTCTTCCGCCGGAGTGAGGGCGGGACAGCGGGCGTGGCGTCAAGGAAGGCGGTGCAGCACCGCAGACGCGACCGAGGAGGGACGATGCGCTGCAGGCCGCGGCGGAAGGAGCAGTACCGGAGACGCGGCAGAGGAGGAACGGCGTGCGCGGCCGTTGTTCTGTTGGCGCAGCAGAGGGGAAAAATCGCGGTGAATCCCCTGGTATGCCCATCGATCTCCTCCGGTCTTCTGCGTTTAGATTGTCCAAATCGACACGCTCTGCCACTCCGCCGCGGACAGAGGAGAAACGGCGCGCGTGCGGCCGTCGTGCGGTTTTTGCAGAGGTGCCGAATCGCGGCGGGGTCGATGCGCTCCTCCGCGTTTGACTAAGTTGAAGAAATCGAATATTAGATGGTAGAATTGATGGAGAACTCGTTAGATTGGAGAGGGACGACCACACGGGGCATTTCGTGTTGGTAGGATTCGAAGGCAAGCCTTGGTGTTGTAGGTTTTCGGTATTGTAGATGTTGAGGTTGATCCTGATGGGTGACTGACTTGCCTGAATATGGTTCATGTGTTGCCTGCGCATGTGTTTTGACGGTGTTGTTGGTTTAGTGCACGACAATAATGCTTTCTCGCATGTCAATGTTGCCCTTGTTTTGTGAGTGACTTGCCTGATATGGTTCATGTGTTGCCTGCGCAGGTGTTTTGACAGTGTGTTGTTGGTTTATTGTAGGACAGTAATGCCTCTCCCATGTCAATGTTGCCTTGTTTTTTGTGATGACTTGCCTGATATGGTTTGTGTGTCGCCTACGAAGGTGGTTCGACAGTGTGTTTTGATTTAGTGCAGGACAGTAATGATTTAGCAATGGAAAATGTACATGTGATTTTTTTTTTGTGTGTGCGTGAGGTAGGAAGTAATTTAGTAGAGGGAGGTTAATAGGGTGGCCCTATAATTGGCCCTATTTTGTAGGACAGTTTAAGCATTTCATGAGAATTCATTCTGTGATTTTTTGTTCTAGGTGCCTTGATTTGTTTCAGATTCTATAGGAAATGTAGAGGGAGGGTAATAGGGCCAATTATAGGATAGTTTTGTAATATAGTGAAAATCAGATAGTTTACAACGTTTTTCATTGTCCACTTTTTTTAAATTGTTGTTTGCTTAGTTTAGTACGTATGGTTTATGTACGTATGGTTTTACCCATGGTTTTAAAACTGATTTTTCTGCCATATACCAGGAATAATGGATGGCAGCAGTAAGGGCATTCAGGAAGACCGCCCTTCAGTCAACTAATGCACAAACTTGCCCAAAACACCATCAACCGATTAGTTCATGCAACCAACAAAACCAGCATAACCTAGCCCGAAACCCCAAAGGATAACATCCAAGAAACTGAGCTGCAAGGGCTTCTTTTCTGATTTTATTTTGGTTGCACTTTTTAGAATTTAGGTTTTTGTTTTACCACAAAACCATCAGTTGCCTACAAAGCATTATGTACTTGCCTACATCTCAACACAACTTGCCTAGAATTTAGTTGCTTGCTGAAACACAAGGCTGACCTAAATAAACCCAGTAGTTGCTTGGCTAAACACGAGTTGTTTGCTGACCGCACTGAACTTGCCAAGGAAAACCCTAGTTGTTGTACAGTACAACCATGACCTAACATGAGAGGACAAAACATTTCTTTTTCTTAAATACAAGTCAGCCCGCAAAAATTCCCACAAAAATTGCTTTAGAATCACACTGGACTTGCCCAATTAAACCTTACTCTTCGTTTATTTTTCCTTAACATTTCATAATAATTTGGGGGTAATTTTATAATTGAAGTTTGAATGTTACAACACATTATCATGTTATGTTGTATCTCTTGTTTTGCTACATTGGGATTTTTAATCGGGGGTGCTAAACGAGATAGCTGCGGGTAAGCTTCTCTTCCCCCCCCCCCCTATTTTTTACAGCCACATGCTTTCTTTCTTCAAGCACCTCACACACATATCTCGAAGTTCGTGAATACACACACACACACACACACACACACACACA
>NC_057798.1:749482162-749515354 GCF_018294505.1 Triticum aestivum | reverse complement strand
TGTGTGTCAGGAAAATCACACATGCAGAATAGGCAAGTCACATTCAAATGTGAATCAAGTCAAATACTCAACACTAGCAAGTCACATTTAAACGTCAACCAAGTCACATTCAAATGTTAAGAAATTCACATTCAAATGCAAGGAAGTCACGTTGAAATGTTTTGCTCACGGTTACAACTAGCAGTATCAAAGAACAGTATTTCCTTTTTTGTTCTTGTGTGGGTTTGGTCCATCATTGTGTTGTTTGATGATGCACCTAACACTAGTATCTTTAGTATATAAGCCATGCCTATTAGCTTTTTGGTTGTGGGGGTGTTGGTTTTTTGTTTATACCACGCATCCCTCCCTGTGTTTTTCTTCGTTGTTTTTAGCAGACCCCCGACAAAATTCTCAAACTAAATGAAGTCAGTCTTTTTAGCAGATACTTCCCAGTAAAACAACAACTTGGCTGAACCTACTCTGCATCTTGCTTATATTTCCTGACATGACTTGCCTTTTGTTCCCTTTTTCCGGTTACCTACTGTTTTTCTCCCAAACCAGGGATTCATGCAAAGAGCAGAAGAACAAAAAAACATGCCCAAGAAAGAAGCTCCACCACTCACTTATCCAGGTATGCTTTGCACAAACCAAATTTGTTCTGACCAACTTGTTGTTGTTAAATGCCTTTTTTCCAAAGCATTTGCATGCTACAAGTAAATGAAGATTGCTACAAGTAAAAAGTAAAGCAAAACATCGGTTATTTTCTATATGGGGTCGGCTGCAACATAGATGTGATTTTTGCCCACTGAGTGCATTGATTTTGCCCAAAAAACCCATAGCAGCTTGTTTTTTTTGCTGTTTTGCACTAAAAGTTGCTTGCAAAAGAACGTCAATAGTTGTTTCACTTTATTGTGTAGTTTTTGCATACACAACCACAAAATTAGGACAGGAAGCTTGAACCCATCAATATGTAGTTTTTACCCGCAACACGAACCCAATAGTTCATGCAACCTAAAACAAGCATAACCTAGCCAAAAGCACCAAGGACAACATCCAAAAAACTGATCTCCGGGGCCTTTTGCTCTTTTTAAGAATTTTAGTTTTGTTTTCCCCACAAAACCATCAGTTGCCTGTAGAGCATTCTGTACTTGCCTACATCTCAACACAAATTGCCATACAAAATCGAAATACCTACAACACCAACTCAGCTGTTCATGCACCCTACAACCTACAAACCCAAAACACAAACTAGCCCCAAAACCCCCAAGGAAAAACAGCCTAAGACATGTTCTCCAAGGGCTTCTTTGTTTTTCTTACTAGTTTAACACAAACTTGCTAATGTTAAGAATGTGACTTGCCTGTGTTTTTATGTTAGCTGCACTTTTTAAGAATTTAGGTTCTATTCTTACCCTAAAACCATCAGTTGCCTGTAGAACATTATGTACTTGCCCAAATCTCAACACAAACTTGCTTAGGAACACCCACGTAGTTGCTGGTTGAATACATATTACACAGGTTTTGGATTACTTATTTGTTCCAACGCACATGAAGTTGCATGCATTGCCCCTGGATGTTTTTCTTGTTCATTCATACCTAAGACTTGTGTTATCTCTATCCAGAAAAAGAGGTAGATCTGAAGAGACCGAAGAGACCGAACAGGAGAAAAAGAGGTAGATCATGCTGAAGGATATCCTATAATCAAGGTATATTAAACTCCACAACAGTCTCTCTTGTTTTTTAGTTGCACATTTACTTATATTCTTCTCATATTTTCACTGTTGAACCAAAGAACAATGGAAACAAATGCCCAAGAGGAATGTTTTTCTAGCCTCTTCAGGAGTTGCTTGGACAATATTATGTTTTTGCTTAATCTTATAATGCAAGTTGCTCCAATCAGCCATTGTTTTGCTCCACATATAGCAAATGATCCGCTAGGAGAAAGCCTTGTTTTTGCCCTTCTTTCCCATACCGAGCTCACTGTTCTCTTATAAGGTACAAAAAGGTTCATGTTTTGCCATGTCATAAGATACCAAAGTTGTGTGTATATCATATACTTAGTTGCTTCATGATAGCACTGTTTTTGCTCAAACAGAATTGTAATTTGCCAAGAACAAATTCATAAGCAAGTAACAGAACTGTAACACATTGTAAACAGAGCATAATCGTATTGTTTTCATCCTTTTCAGTGGCACTCTTGAAAAAGAAGTTGCAGCACAATTTAGATGAGTGTGCAGTTTGTAAAACATTGCACAAAAGAGTCCAAAAATTCCAAGAAGAATCAACAAGAACAGAGGAGTAGGTGTTTGGAAAATTAAATGGAAGAGTTGGGCAAAGTTGATCTCCCTGTGTGTTTTTGCTTAGTTTCCTTTCAGTTTTTGTCAATTTCCTTTGGCTGACAACCTCCCTATGCCGCCATTGCAGGGTGAACCAAGGTTTCTAGATCTTGGGAAGGAGGCACACCTCTTTTTCGTAGCTTGGGGGAGAAGAAGATGGGGATGCACGGGTGGGTATGGTCAGAAGAAGGGAACGGCTTGGAGTCACGTGACGGGGGGACCAAGTGGAGTTGGGTTGTGGGAGGGTGGACATGCAATTCGCGTGATATAGTGGTGGACCGGCCGCTTTCCTTTTTTGCCAGGGGGGACCAAAACCTTCCTTTTATGGCCGGCTTCCAGGGATCGCTAGAGAGCAAACAGCTGCTCCCTAGACGCATAAGGCGACCGCCGCCGCCCCGCAACCACTCCATCTTCTTCGATCCTCTCCCTCGCTGCCGGCGGCGGCGAGGCACTCGCTCCACCTTCTTCTCTTCTCCGTGCTCACCAGGCATGCTTCCTCTCCCCCAACCGGCGCAGTGGACCAGATCTCGCCCCTGCGGTCTTCCCCTTTCCTGGCCGGCTGTGGCTTAGCTAGCTTAGTGGTGGTGCGGTCCTCGGCGGGCTTGGGGGTGGCGCGGGCTGCCGCCGTTGGGTTCTGGTGACGCGGTTCCTCGCATATGGACGGCAGATTCCGTCTGCCGCCGGATATTGGTTCCACCAGTTCCGGCGTGCTCCTTCCAATCTGACTGCTTCCATAGGCATGGGTGTCCTCTCGTTGGTGGTCCCTATGGCTGTTTATCTGGGGCGCCCGACAGCCCAGATCTAAGGATTTGTCTTCGCATGGGTGAAAGTTGCAAGTTTTGGGGACAGTGGATTTAAATCACCTCAACGGTGCAATCCGATTCTTCTGAAGCTTTATCTCATCGATCATTGCTTAGAGCAAAGCTAATAGAAGCGCCGGCAGCCGGCTTTATACCAGTGCCAGGTCACCTATATAGCCTGCGCATATAGTAAACTGGCTATAGGTTAGCTATAATCATTAATGCTTGCATGGAGAAAGATGCAAGGAAACACATGCTGATTGGCTAGCGTCTGCCTTCAGTCCTCGCGTAGGCTGCATGATGGCAGCATTTTATCGAAGCCTGTGCTATCGCCAGGCGATAGACGAAGCGCCAGCTTCCTTCTCTCTCCTACTTTCTCTCTCCTCCAGCTAAGATTTTACTGATGTGGGACATCTTATAGCCAGCTGACTAGGACCTATTATACTTGCTCTTATGTAGATCGGCATACGGACACTTAGTGGCTGAGATCAAGGCTCTAATGCAGAATTGGGAGTTTATTCCTCATCAGATTAGACGTGAACAAAATAGGGTAGCAGATCGACTGGCTCTTTACAGTTGTACAACAGAACATTCCCCTGTTGTGTGGCTTAATCGTGGTCCTCCGTGTATTGAGGAATTATTGCCTCTTAAGTGTAACCCTTTACTAGTGGAATAAACTCTTTCCCCCCGAGAAAAAAAATCGCCTCAACGAAACTCTCCCGGTTGTAGGTAAAAAACATCTTACTTACTACAAAAACCAGGAACTTAACTTGCATGCTTCTATGCCTTTATAAGCATCAAAACTAGGATTGGTAGCAAATTTAGTGCATCTGTCAACTTTATAGTTATGTCTCCGGATATTGGTTCCGCCAGTTCCGGTGTGCTCCTTCCGATTTGACGGCTTCCATGGCATGGGTGTCCTCTCGTTGGTGGTCCTTTTGACTACTTATACGGGGCACCCGACAACCAAGATCTAAGGATTTGTCTCCGCGGGGGTGAAAGTGAAGGAAATATGCCCTAGAGACAATAATAAAGTTATTATTTATTTCCTTATTTCATGATAAATGTTTATTATTCATGCTAGAATTGTATTAACCGGAAACATGATACATGTGTGAATACATAGACAAACATATAGTCACTAGTATGCCTCTACTTGACTAGCACATTAATCAAAGATGGTTATGTTTCCTAACCATAGACATGTGTTGTCATTTGATTAATGGGATCACATCATTAGGACAATGATGTGATTGACATGACCCATTCCGTTAGCCTAGCACTTGATCGTTTAGTATATTGCTATTGCTTTCTTTATGACTTATACATATTCCTGTAACTATGAGATTATGCAACTCCCGTTTATCGGAGGAACACTTTGGGTACTATCAAACGTCACAACGTAACTGGGTGATTATAAAGGAGTACTACAGGTGTCTCCGAAGGTACATGTTGAGTTGGCGTATTTTGAGATTAGGTTTTGTCACTCCGATTGTCAGAGAGGTATCTCTGGGCCCTCTCGGTAATGCACATCACTATAAGCCTTGCAAGCAATGTAGCTAATGAGTTAGTTACCGAATGATGCATTACGTAACGAGTAAAGAGACTTGCCGGTAACGAGATTGAACTAGGTATTGGATACCGACGATCGAATCTCGGGCAAGTAACATACCGATGACAAAGGGAACAACGTATGTTGTTATGCAGTTTGACCGATAAAGATCTTCGTAGAATATGTAGGAGCCAATATGGGCATCCAGGTTCCGCTATTGGTTATTAACCAAGAATAGTTCTAGGTCATGTCTACATAGTTCTCGAACCCGTAGGGTCCGCATGCTTAAGGTTTCGATGACAGTTATATTATGAGTTTATGAGTTTTGATGTACCGAAGGAGTTCGGAGTCCCGGATGAGAGCGGGGACATGACGAGTAGTCTCGAAATGGTCGAGACGTAAAGATCGATATATTGGACGACTATATTCGGAGTTCGGAAAGGTTCCGAGTGATTCGGGTATTTATCGGAATTCGCCGGGGAGAAGTATTGGGCCTTATTGGGCCATACGGGAAAGAGAGAGGGGCTGCCTAGGGCAGGCTGCGCCCCCCCCCCCAAGGCCTAGTCCGAATTGGACTAGGGGGAGGGGCCGCACCCCCTCCTTCCTTCCCTTCTCTCTTCCCCTTCCTTCTCTCCTACTCCTACTAGGAAAGGAGGAGTCCTACTCCCGGTGGGAGTAGGACTCCCCCCATGGGCGCGCCTCCTCCTCCTTGGCCGGCCCTCCCCTTGCTTCTTTATATACGGGGGTAGGGGGGCACCCCAGAAGACACAAGTTGATCTACGGATCGTTCCTTAGCCGTGTGCGGTGCCCCCTCCACCATATTCCACCTCGGTCATATCGTCGCGAAGTTTAGGCGAAGCCCTGCGCCGGTAGAGAATCATCATCGTCACCACGCCGTCGTGCTGACGGAACTCATCCCCGAAGCTTTGCTGGATCGGAGCCCGGGGATCGTCATCGAGCTGAACGTGTGCTGAACTCGGAGGTGTCGTACGTTCGGTACTTGGATCGGTCGGATCGTGAAGACGTACGACTACATCAACCGCGTTGTCATAACGCTTCCGCTTACGGTCTACGAGGGTACGTGGACAACACTCTCCCCTCTCGTTGCTATGCCATCACCATGATTTTGCGTGTACGTTGGAAATTTTTTGAAATTACTACGTTACCCAACAGTGGCATCCGAGCCTAGGTTTTATGCGTTGATGTTATATGCACGAGTAGAACACAAGTGAGTTGTGGGCGATAAAAGTCATACTGCTTACCAGCATGTCATACTTTGGTTCAGCGGTATTGTTGGATGAAGCGGGCCGGACCGACATTATGCGTACGCTTACGCGAGACTGGTTTTACCGCCGTGCTTTGCACACAGGTGACTAGCGGGTGTATGTTTCTCCAACTTTAGTTGAACCGAGTGTGGCTACGCCCGGTCCTTGCGAAGGTTAAAACAACACTAACTTGACGAACTATCGTTGTGGTTTTGATGCGTAGATAAGAACGGTTCTTGCTTAGCCCGTAGCAGCCACGTAAAATTTGCAACAACAAAGTAGAGGACGTCTAACTTGTTTTTGCAGGGCATGTTGTGATGTGATATGGTCAAGACGTGATGAGATATAAGTTGTTGTATGAGATGATCATGTTTTGTTGAAGTTATCGGCAACTGGCAGATGCCCTATGGTTGTCTCTTTGTTGCATAAGATGCAAGTGCCAAATAATTGCTTTACTTTATCGCTATGTGATAGCAATAGTTGCAAGAGCAATAGTTGGCGTGTCGACCATGTGACGACACATTGATATAGATCAAGATGATGAAGATCATGGTGTCGTGCCGGTAACGATAGAGATCATGACAGTACTTTGGAGATGGAGATCAAAAGGCGCAAGATGATCATGGCCATATCATGTCACATATTTTGATTGCATATGATGTTTATCTATTATACATCTTATTATGTTTTGTTTAACGGTAGCATTATAAGATGATCTCTCACTAATTATCAAGAAGTGTTCTCCCTGAGTATGCACCGTTGCGAAAGTTCTTCGTGCTGAGACACCACGTGGTGATCGGGTGTGATAGGCTCTACGTTCAAATACAACAGGTGCAAAACAGTTGCGCACGCGGAATACTCAGGTTAAACTTGACGAGCCTAGCATATACAGATATGGCCTCGGAACACAGAGACCGAAAGGTCAAGCGTGAATCATATAGTAGATATGATCAACATAGTGATGTTCACCGTTGAAACTACTCCATCTCACGTGATGATCGGACATGGTGTAGTTGATATGGATCACGTAATCACTTAGAGGATTAGAGGGATGTCTATCTAAGTGGGAGTTCTTAAGTAATATGATTAATTGAACTTTAATTTATCATGAACTTAGTCCTAGTAGTATTTTGCAAATTATGTTATAGATCAATAGCTTGCGTTGTTGCTTTCATATGTTTATTTTGATATGTTCGTAGAGAAAATTGTGTTGAAAGATGTTAGTAGCAATGATGCGGATTGAATCCGTGATCTGAGGTTTATCCTCATTGCTGCACAGAAGAATTATGTCCTTAATGTACCGCTAGGTGACAGACCTATTGCAGGAGCAAATGCAGACGTTAGGAACGTTTGGCTAGCTCAATATGATGACTACTTGATAGTTTTGTGCAGCATGCTTAACGGCTTAGAATCGGGACTTCAAAGATGTTTTGAATGTCATGGATCATATGAAATGTTCCAGGAATTGAAGTTAATATTTCAAGCAAATACCCGAGTTGAGAGATATGAAGTCTCCAACAAGTTCTATAGCTAAAAGATGGAGGAGAATCGCTCAACTAGTGAGCATGTGCTCAGATTGTCTGGGTACTTCAATCGCTTGAATCAAGTGGGAGTTAATCTTATAGATAAGATAGTGATTGACAGAATTCTCTAGTCACCATCACTAAGTTACTAGAACTTCGTGATGAACTATAGTATGCAAGGGATGACGAAAACGATTCCCGAGCTCTTCGTGATGTTGAAATCGACGAAGGTAGAAATCAAGAAAGAGCATCAAGTGTTGATGATTGACAAGACCACTAGTTTCAAGAGAAAGGGCAAAGGGAAAGAAAGGGAACTTTAAGAAGAATGACAAGCAAGTTGTCACTCCCGCGAAGAATCCCAAAGCTGGACCAAAGCCTGAAATTGAGTGATTATACTGCAAAGGAAATGGTCACTAGAAGCGGAAATGCCTTGAATATTTGGTGGATAAGAAGGATGGCAAAGTGAACAAGGGTATATTTGATATACATGTTATTGATGTGTACCTTACTAGTGTTTATAGTAACCCCTGACTATTTGATACTTGTTCGGTTGCTAAGATTAGTAACTCAAAACAGGAGTTACAGAATAAACAGAAACTAGTTGAAGGGGAAGTGACGAAGAGTGTTGGAAGTTGTTCCAAGATTGATATGATCATCATCGCACACTCCCTATACTTTCGGGATTAGTGTTAAACCTAAATAAATGTTATTTGGCGTTTGCGTTGAGCATGAATATGATTTGATCATGTTTATTGCAATACGGTTATTCATTTAAAGTCAGAGAATAATTGTTGTTCTGTTTACATGAATAAAACCTTCGATGGTCATACACCCAATGAAAATAGTTTGTTGGATCTCGATCGTAGTGATACACATATACATAATATTGATATGCCAAAAGATGCAAAGTTGATAATGATAGTGCAACTTATTTGTGGCATTGCCGTTTGTGTCATATCGGTCTAAAGCGCATGAAGAAACTCCATAAAGATGGATTATCGGAATCACTTGGATATGAATCATTTGATGCTTGCGAACCGTGCCTTTTTGGCAAGATGACTAAAACTCCGTTCTCCGGAACAATGGAACGAGATACTGACTTATTGGAAAGAATACATATCGATGTATGCAATCCAATGGGTGTTGATGCTCGTGGCAAATATTGTTATTTTCTGACCTTCACAAAATGATTTGAGCAGATATGGGTATATCTACTTGATGAAACATAAATCTGAAATAATTGAAAGGTTCAAAGGATTTCAGAGTGAAGTGGAAAAATCATCGTAACAAGAAAATAAAGTTTCTGCGATCTGATCGCGAAGACGAATATTTGAGTTACGAGTTTGGTCTTCAATTAAAAATTTGGAATAGTTTCACAGCTCACGCCACCTGGAACACCACAACGTTATGGTGTGTCCGAACGTCATAACCGCACTTTATTGGATATGGTGCGATATATGATGTCTCTTACTGATTTACCACTATTGTTTTGGGGTTATGCATTAGAGACAACTACATTCACGTTAAAAAGGGCACCATCTAAATCCGTTGAGACGACACCATATGAACTGTGGTTTAGCAAGAAACCCAAGTTGTCGTTTCTTAAATTTTGGGGCTGCGATGCTTATGTGAAAAAGTTTCAACCTTATAAGCTCGAACCCAAATCGGAGAAGCGCATCTTGATAGAATACCCAAAGGTAACTATTGGGTACACCTTCTATCACAGATCCAAAGGCAAGTTATTTCGTTGCTAAGATGGATCCTTTCTAGAGAAAAAGTTTCTCTCAAAAGAAGTGAGTCGGAGGAAAGTAGAACTTGATGAGGTAATTGTACCTTCTTCCTTATTGGAAAGTAGTTCATCACAGAAATCACAGTCGGAGGAAAGTATGCTATGCTGTGAACCAGACCTATTGTATACCTTGCTCTGTGTTTGGCAAAGGAATACAATTTTGATCTAATAAGTAGATCATTGGACATGGGTCAAGAATATCCTTAGTGAGGACTAAGGAGATGTTTCTCGATTATGGAGGTGATAAAAGAGCCCGTCATAAAAGTTACAACGATGCAAGCTTTTACACCAATCTAGATGACTCTAAGTCTCAATCTAGATACATATTGAAAGTGGGAGCAATTAGCTAGAGTAGCTCCGTGCAGAGCATTGTGGACATAGAATATTTGCGAAATACATACGGCTCTGAATGTGACAGACCCGTGACTAAGCTTCTCTCACGAGCAAAACATGATCATACCTTAGTACTCTTTTGGGTGTTAATCACATAGCGATGTGAACTAGATTATTGACTCTAGTAAACCCTTTGGGTGTTGATCACATGATGATGTGAACTATGGGTATTAATCACATGAAGATGTGAATATTGGTGTTAAATCACATAGCGATGTGAACTAGATTATTGACTCTAGTGCAAGTGGGAGACTGAAGAAAATATGCCCTAGAGGCAATAATAAAGTTATTATTTATTTCCTTATTTCATGATAAATGTTTATTATTCATGCTACAATTGTATTAACCGGAAACATGATACATGTGTGAATACATAGACAAACATATAGTCACCAGTATGCCTCTACTTTACTAGCTCATTAATCAAAGATGGTTATGTTTCCTAACCATAGATATGTGTTGTCATTTGATTAATGGGATCACATCATTAGGACAATGATGTGATTGACATGACCCATTCCGTTAGCCTAGCACTTGATCGTTTAGTATATTGCTATTGCTTTCTTCATGACTTATACATGTTCCTGTAACTATGAGATTATGCAACTCCCGTTTACCGGAGGAACACTTTGGGTACTACCAAACGTCACAACGTAACTGGGTGATTATAAAGGATTACTACAGGTGTCTCCGAAGGTACATGTTGAGTTGGCGTATTTTGAGATAAGGTTTTGTCACTTTGATTGTCGGAGAGGTATCTCTGGGCCCTCTCGGTAATGCACATCACTATAAGCCTTGCAAGCAATGTAGCTAATGAGTTAGTTACCGAATGATGCATTACATAACGAGTAAAGAGACTTGCCGGTAACGAGATTGAACTAGGTATTGGATACCGACGATCGAATCTCGGGCAAGTAACATACCGATGACAAGGGGAACAACGTATGTTGTTATGCGGTTTGACCGATAAAGATCTTCGTAGAATATGTAGGAGCCAATATGGGCATCCAGGTTCCGCTATTGGTTATTAACCAAGAATAGTTCTAGGTCATGTCTACATAGTTCTCGAACCCGTAGGGTCCGCACGCTTAAGGTTTCGATGATAGTTATATTATGAGTTTATGAGTTTTGATGTACCGAAGGAGTTCGGAGTCCCGGATGAGATCGGGGACATGACGAGGAGTCTCGAAATGGTCGAGACGTAAAGATCGATATATTGGACGACTATATTCGGAGTTCGGAAAAGTTCCGAGTGATTCGGGTATTTATCGGAGTACCGGAGAGTTACGGGAATTCGCCGGGGAGAAGTATTGGGCCTTATTGGGCCATACGGGAAAGAGAGAGGGGCTGCCTAGGGCAGGCTGCGCGCCCCCCAAGGCCTAGTCCGAATTGGACTAGGGGGAGGGGCCGCACCCCCTCCTTCCTTCCCTTCTCTCTTCCCCTTCCTTCTCTCCTACTCCTACTAGGAAAGGAGGAGTCCTACTCCCGGTGGAAGTAGGACTCCCCCCTTGGGCGCGCCTCCTCCTCCTTGGCCGGCCCTCCCCTTGCTTCTTTATATATGGGGGTAGGGGGGCACCCCAGAAGACACACGTTGATCTACGGATTGTTCCTTAGCCGTGTGCGGTGCCCCCCTCCACCATATTCCACCTCGGTCATATCGTCGCGGAGTTTAGGCGAAGCCCTGCGCCGGTAGAGCATCATCATCGTCACCACGCAGTCGTGCTGACGGAACTCATCCCCGAAGCTTTGCTGGATCGGAGCCCGGGGATCATCATCGAGCTGAACGTGTGCTGAACTCGGAGGTGTCGTACGTTCGGTACTTGGATCGGTCGGATCGTGAAGACGTACGACTCCATCAACCGCATTGTCATAACGCTTCCGCTTACGGTCTACGAGGGTACGTGGACAACACTCTCCCCTCTCGTTGCTATGCCATCACCATGATCTTGCGTGTACGTAGGAATTTTTTTTTGAAATTACTACGTTACCCAACAGAAAGTTGTAAGTTTTGGCGCCAGTAGATATAAATCGCCTCAATGAAACTCTCCCGGTTGTAGGTAAAAATGATCTTACTTACTACAAAAACCAAGAACTTAACTTGCATGCTTCTCTGCCTTTATAAGCATCAGAAACTAGGATCGAAAGCAAATTTGTAGATTAGTCTCCCCTCCACTGGAAGTTTTAGTTCTCAGTTATATCGGCCCAACTGGAGGTCTTCCAGCCACAGGTAGTACAAAATTTGTACTGTTTAGTACCATGGTCGACAACAAATTTTCATATTGATGATCGCGCTTTACAGCTTTTGAATGTCTAAGAAACTTGTGACAATTTTATATAAGTTGCATCTTGTCTCCCCTCCACTTTCTCCTCTCCTTTGAAGCGAAAATGTGGCTACAGTTCCTGCCTCCCGGAGACTGCGACACCGATCTATCTCGCCTCATGTGGGCTTAGGGCCATTTGGGGCGCGGTGGATCCCGGTCCTTGCCGATGGGAGGGCTCCGTTTGTAGATGCTACTTTGAGTTTTGTTAGCAGGAAGGCGATATAGCGGCGCCTCCCTGATGAAGATGGAATAAGGTTTTCCCTGCCTAGCTCCTGTCCCATTGGTGCGTCTAGGGTGTGTGTGGAGGTGTGTCTATGATGGATCTCATAGGTTCGGTAGGTGGTTGTCTTTGGTGGATCCGCTCGGATGTGGTCTTCTTTCGTCTATTTTCGTGTGCCTTCAGGTTGGATCCTTCCTGTATGATTGCACGATGTATTGCTCTTCGTGCATAGGCACGTATATATGATGTACAAAGGTGGGCCACAGTGTTGGGGAACGTAGTAATTTCAAAAAAATTCCTACGTACATGCAAGATCATGGTGATGGCATAGCAACGAGAGGGGAGAGTGTCCGTCCACGTACCCTCGTAGACCGTAAGCGGAAGCGTTATGACAACGCGGTTGATGTAGTCGTACGTCTTCACGATCCGACCGATCCAAGCACCGAACGTACGGCACCTCCGAGTTCAGCACACGTTCAGCTCGATGACGATCCCCGGGCTCCGATCCAGCAAAGCTTCGGGGATGAGTTCCGTCAGCACGACGGCGTGGTGACGATGATGATGCTCTACTGGCGCAGGGCTTCGCCTAAACTCCGCGACGATATGACCGAGGTGGAATATGGTGGAGGGGGGCACCGCACACGGCTAAGGAACGATCCGTAGATCAACTTGTGTGTTATGGGGTGCCCCCCTGCCCCCGTATATAAAGGAGGGAGGGGAAGGTGCGGCCGGCCCCCTCGGGGTGCGCCTGGAGGAGTCCTACTCCCACCGGGAGTAGGACTCCCCCCTCTTGCCTTGGTGGAGAAAGAAAGGGGGGAGGGGAAAGAGGAAAGGGGGGTGCCGCCCCCCCTTCCTTGTCCTATTCGGACTAGGGGGGAGGGGGCGCGCGGCCTGCCCTGGCCGGCCCTCCTCTTCTCCCTCATGGCCCACTAAGGCCCATTAACCCCCGGGAGGGTTCCGGTAACCCCCCGGTGTTCCGGTAAAATCCCGATTTCACCCGGAACCTTTCCGATGTCCAAACATAGGCTTCCAATATATCAATCTTTATGTCTTGACCATTTCGAGACTCCTCGTCATGTCCGTGATCACATCAGGGACTCCGAACAAACTTCGGTACATCAAAACTTATGAACTCATAATAAAACTGTCATCATAACGTTAAGCATGCGGACCCTACGGGTTCGAGAACTATGTAGACATGACCTAGAACCATTCTCGGTCAATAACCAATAGCGGGACCTGGATGCCCATATTGGTTCCTACATATTCTACGAAGATCTTTATCGGTCAAACCGCATAACAACATACGTTGTTCCCTTTGTCATCGGTATGTTACTTGCCCGAGATTTGATCGTCGGTATCTAATACCTAGTTCAATCTCGTTACCGGCAAGTCTCTTTACTCGTTCCGTAATGCATCATCCCGTAACCAACTCATTTGGTCATATTGCTTGCAAGGCTTATAATGATGTGCATTACCGAGAGGGCCCAGAGATACCTCTCCGACAATCGGAGTGACAAAACCTAATCTCGAAATACGCCAACTCAACATGTACCTTCGGAGACACCTGTGGTACTCCTTTATAATCACCCAGTTACGTTGTGACGTTTGGTAGTACCCAAAGTGTTCCTCCGGTAAACGGGAGTTGCATATTTCTCATAGTTACAGGAACATGTATAAGTCATGAAGAAAGCAATAGCAGTATACTAAACGATCAAGTGTTAGGCTAACAGAATGGGTCATGTCAATCACATCATTCTTCTAATGATGTGATCCCATTAATCAAATGACAACACATGTCTATGGTTAGGAAACATAACCATCTTTGATTAATGAGCTAGTCAAGTAGAGGCATACAAGTGACTATATGTTTGTCTATGTATTCACACATGTATCATGTTTTCGGTTAATACAATTCTAGCATGAATAATAAACATTTATCATGATATGAGGAAATAAATAATAACTTTATTATTGCCTCTAGGGCATATTTCCTTCAATCTCCCACTTGCACTAGAGTCAATAATCTAGATTACATAGTAATGATTCTAACACCCATGGAGTCTTGGTGTTGATCATGTTTTGCTCGTGAGAGAGGCTTAGTCAACGGGTCTGCAACATTCAGATCCGTATGTATTTTGCAAATTTCTATGTCTCCCACTTGGACTTGGTCCCGAATGGAATTGAAGCGTCTCTTGATGTGCTTGGTCCTCTTGTGAAATCTGGATTCCTTTGCCAAAGCAATTGCACCGGTATTGTCATAGAAGATCTTCATTGGTCCCGATGCACTAGGTATGACACCTAGATCGGTAATGAACTCCTTCAGCCAAACTCCTTCATTTGCTGCTTCAGAAGCAGCTATGTACTCCGCTTCACATGTAGATCCCGCCACGATGCTTTGTTTAGAACTGCACCAACTTACAGCTCCACCGTTTAATAAAAACACGTATCCGGTTTGCGATTTAGAATCGTCCGGATCAGTGTCAAAGCTTGCATCAACGTAACCATTTACGACTAGCTCTTTGTCACCTCCATATACGAGAAACATATCCTTAGTCCTTTTCAGGTATTTCAGGATGTTCTTGACCGATGTCCAGTGATCCACTCCTAGATTACTTTGGTACCTTCCTGCCAAGCTTATTGCTAAGCATACGTCAGGTCTAGTACACAGAATTGCATACATGATAGAGCCTATGGCTGAAGCATAGGGAACATCTTTCATTTTCTCTCTATCTTCTGATGTGGTCGGGCATTGAGTTTGACTCAACTTCACACCTTGTAGCACAGGCGAGAAACCTTTCTTTGCCTGATCCATTTTGAACTTTTTCAAAATTTTGTCAAGGTTTGTGCTTTGTGAAAGTCCTATTAAGCGTCTTGATCTATCTCTATAGATCTTGATGCCCAATATGTAAGCAGCTTCACCGAGGTCTTTCATTGAAAAACTTTTATTCAAGTATCCCTTTATGCTATCCAGAAATTCTATATCATTTCCAATTAATAATATGTCATCTACATATAAAATCAGAAATGCTACAGAGCTCCCACTCACTTTCTTGTAAATACAGGCTTCTCCAAAAGTCTGTATAAAACCATATGCTTTGATCACACTATCAAAACGTTTATTCCAACTCCGAGATGCTTGCACCAGTCCATAAATTTATCGCTGGAGCTTGCACACTTTGTTAGCACCTTTTGGATCAACAAAACCTTCTGGTTGCATCATATACAACTCTTCTTCCAGAAATCCATTCAAGAATGCAGTTTTTACATCCATTTGCCAAATTTCATAATCATGAAATGCAGCAATAGCTAACATGATTCGGACAGACTTAAGCATTGCTACGGGTGAGAAAGTCTCATCGTAGTCAACCCCTTGAACTTGTCGAAAACCTTTCGCAACAAGTCGAGCTTTATAGAGAGTTATATTACCATCAGCGTCAGTCTTCTTCTTAAAGATCCATTTATTCTCAATGGCTTGCCGATCATCGGGCAAGTCAACCAAAGTCCATACTTTGTTTTCGTACATGGATCCCATCTCAGATTTCATGGCCTCTAGCCATTTTGCGGAATCTGGGCTCATCATCGCCTCCTCATAGTTCGTAGGTTCATCATGGTCAAGTAACATGACTTCCAGAATAGGATTACCGTACCACTCTGGTGCAGATCTTACTCTGGTAGACCTATGAGGTTCATTAGAAACTTGATTTGAAGTTTCATGATCAATATCATCAGCTTTCTCACTAGTTGGTGTAGTTGTCATAGGAACCGGTTCTTGTGATGAACTACTTTCCAACAAGGGAGTAGATACAGTTATCTCATCAAGTTCTACTTTCCTCCCACTCACTTCTTTCGAGAGAAACTCCTTCTCTAGAAAGGATCCGATTTTAGCAACGAAAATCTTGCCCTCAGATCTATGATAGAAGGTGTACCCAATAGTCTCTTTTGGGTATCCTATGAAGACACATTTCTCCGATTTGGGTTCGAGCTTATCTGGTTGAAGTTTCTTCACATAAGCATCGCAGCCCCAAACTTTAAGAAATGACAACTTTGGTTTCTTGCCAAACCACAGTTCATAAGGTGTTGTCTCAACGTATTTTGATGGTGCCCTATTTAATGTGAATGCGGCCGTCTCTAAAGCATAACCCCAAAACGATAGCGGTAAATCAGTAAGAGATGTCATAGATCGCACCATATCTAGTAAAGTACGATTGCGACGTTCGGACACACCATTTCGTTCTGGTGTTCCGGGTGGCGTGAGTTGCGTAACTATTCGGCATTGTTTCAAGTGTAGACCAAACTCGTAACTCAAATATTCTCCTCCACGATCACATCGTAGAAACTTTATTGTCTTGTTACGATGATTTTCCACTTCACACTAAAATTCTTTGAACTTTTCAAATGTTTCAGACTTGTGTTTCATTAAGTAGATATACCCATATCTGCTCAAATCATCTGTGAAGGTGAGAAAATAATGATACCCGCCGCGAGCCTCAACATTCATTGGACCACAAACATCAGTATGTATGATCTCCAACAAATCAGTTGCTCGCTCCATAGTTCCGGAGAACGGCGTTTTAGTTATCTTGCCCATGAGGCACGGTTCGCAAGTACCAAGTGATTCATAATCAAGTGATTCCAAAAGCCCATCAGTATGGAGTTTCTTCATGCGCTTTACACCGATATGACCTAAACGGCAGTGCCACAAATAAGTTGCACTATCGTTATCAACTCTGCATCTTTTAGTTTCAACACTATGAATATGTGTATCACTACTATCGAGATTCAATAAAAATAGACCACTCTTCAAGGGTGCATGACCATAAAAGATATTACTCATATAAATAGAACAACCATTATTCTCTGATTTAAATGAATAACCGTCTCGCATCAAACAAGATCCAGATATAATGTTCATTCTCAACGCTGGCACCAAATAACAATTATTTAGGTCTAAAACTAATCCCGATGGTAGATGTAGAGGTAGCGTGCCGACCGCGATCACATCGACTTTGGAACCATTTCCCACGCACATCGTCACCTCGTCCTTAGCCAATCTTCGTTTAATTCGTAGTCCCTGTTTCGAGTTGCAAATATTAGCAACAGAACCAGTATCAAATACCCAGGTGCTACTGCGAGCATTAGTAAGGTACACATCAATAACATGTATATCACATATACCTTTGTTCACTTTGGCATCCTTCTTATCCGCCAAATACTTGGGGCAGTTCCTCTTCCAGTGTCCAGTCTGCTTGCAGTAGAAGCACTCAGTTTCAGGCTTATGTCCAGACTTGGGTTTCTTCTCTTGAGCAGCAACTTGCTTGCTGTTCTTTTTAAAGTTCCCCTTCTTCTTCCCTTTGCCCTTTTTCTTGAAACTGGTGGTCTTGTTAACCATCAACACTTGATGCTCCTTTTTGATTTCTACCTCCGCAGCTTTTAGCATTGCGAAGAGCTCGGGAATAGTTTTGTTCATCCCTTGCATATTATAGTTCATCACGAAGCTCTTGTAGCTTGGTGGCAGTGATTGGAGAATTCTGTCAATGACACTATCATCAGGAAGATTAACTCCCAGTTGAATCAAGTGATTATTATATACCCAGACATTTTGAGTATGTGTTCACTGATAGAACTATTCTCCTCCATCTTGCAGCTATAGAACTTATTGGAGACTTCATATCTCTCAATCCGGGCATTTGCTTGAAATATTAACTTCAACTCCTGAAACATCTCATATGCTCCATGATGTTCAAAACGCCGTTGAAGACCCGGTTCTAAGCCGTAAAGCATGGCACACTGAACTATCGAGTAGTCATCAGCTTTGCTCTGCCAGACGTTCTTAACGTCGTCAGTTGCATCAGCAGCAGGCCTGGCACCCAGCGGTGCTTCTAGGACGTAACTTTTCTGTGCAGCAATGAGGATAATCCTCAGGTTACGGACCCAGTCCGTGTAATTGCTACCATCATCTTTCAACTTTGCTTTCTCAAGGAACGCATTAAAATTTAATGGAACAACAGCACGAGCCATCTATCTACAAACAAACATAGACAAGCAAAATACTATCAGGTACTAAGTTCATGATAAATTTAAGTTCAATTGATCATATTACTTAAGAACTCCCACTTAGACAGACATCTCTCTAGTCATCTAAGTGATCACGTGATCCAAATCAACTAAACCATGTCCGATCATCACGTGAGATGGAGTAGTTTCAATGGTGAACATCACTATGTTGATCATATCTACTATATGATTCACGTTCGACCTTTCGGTCTCCGTGTTCCGAGGCCATATCTGTATATGCTAGGCTCGTCAAGTATGACCTGAGTATTCCGCGTGTGCAACTGTTTTGCACCCGTTGTATTTGAACGTAGAGCCTATCACACCCGATCACGTGGTGTCTCAGCACGAAGAACTTTCGCAACGGTGCATACTCAGGGAGAACACTTCTTGATTATTAAGTGAGATATCATCTTGAAATGCTACCGCCAATCAAAGCAAGATAAGATGCATAAACGATAAACATCACATGCAATCAATATAAGTGATATTATATGGCCATCATCATCTTGTGCTTGTGATCTCCATCTTCGAAGCACCATCGTGATCACCATCGTCACCGGCGCGACACCTTGATCTCCATCGTAGCATCGTTGTCATTACGCCATCTATTGCTTCTACGACTATCGCTACCGCTTAGTGATAAAGTAAAGCAATTACAGGGCGTTTGCATTTCATACAATAAAGCGACAACCATATGGCTCCTGCCAGTTGCCGATAACTTCGGTTACAAAACATGATCATCTCATACAATAAAATATAGCATCACGTCTTGACCATATCACATCACAACATGCCCTGCAAAAACAAGTTAGACGTCCTCTACTTTGTTGTTGCAATTTTTATGTGGCTGCTACGAGCTTAGCAAGAACCGTTCTTACCTACGCATCAAAACCACAACGATAGTATGTCAAGTTGGTGTTGTTTTAACCTTCGCAAGGACCGGGCGTAGCCACACTCGGTTCAACTAAAGTGAGAGAGACAGACACCCGCCGGTCACCTTTAAGCAACGAGTGCTCGTAGCGGTGAAACCAGTCTCGCGTAAGCGTACGCGTAATGTCGGTCCGGGCCGCTTCATCTCACAATGCCGCTGAACCAAAGTATGACATGCTGGTAAGCAGTATGACTTATATCGCCCACAACTCACTTGTGTTCTACTCGTGCATATAACATCAACGCATAAAACCTAGGCTCGGATGCCACTGTTGGGGAACGTAGTAATTTCAAAAAAAATTCCTACGTACACACAAGATCATGGTGATGGCATAGCAACGAGAGGGGAGAGTGTCCGTCCACCTACCCTCGTAGACCGTAAGCAGAAGCGTTATGACAACGCGGTTGATGTAGTCGTACGTCTTCACGATCCGACCGATCCAAGCACCGAACGTACGGCACCTCTGAGTTCAGCACACGTTCAGCTCGATGACGATCCCCGGGCTCCGATCCAGCAAAGCTTCGGGGATGAGTTCCGTCAGCACGACGGCGTGTGACGATGATGATGCTCTACCGGCGCAGGGCTTCGCCTAAACTCCGCGATGATATGACCGAGGTGGAATATGGTGGAGGGGGGCACCGCACACGGCTAAGGAACGATCCGTAGATCAACTTGTGTGTTATGGGGTGCCCCCTGCCCCTGTATATAAAGGAGGGAGGGGAAGGTGCGGCCGGCCCCCTTGGGTTGCGCCTGGAGGAGTCCTACTCCCACCGGGAGTAGGACTCCCCCCTCTTGCCTTGGTGGAGAAAGAAAGGGGGGAGGGGAAAGAGGAAAGGGGGGCACCCCCCCCCTTCCTTGTCCTATTCGGACTAGGGGGAGGGGGTGCACGGCCTGCCCTGGCCGGCCCTCCTCTTCTCCCTCATGGACCACTAAGTCCCATTAACCCCCGGGAGGGTTCCGGTAACCCCCCGGTGTTCCGGTAAAATCCCGATTTCACCCGGAACCTTTCCGATGTCCAAACATAGGCTTCCAATATATCAATCTTTATGTCTCGACCATTTCGAGACTCCTCGTCATGTCCGTGATCACATCCGGGACTCCGAACAAACTTCGGTACATCAAAACTTATGAACTCATAATAAAACGGTCATCGTAACGTTAAGCATGCGGACCCTACGGGTTCGAGAACTATGTAGACATGACCTAGAACCATTCTCGGTCAATAATCAATAGCGGGACCTGGATGCCCATATTGGTTCCTACATATTCTACGAAGATCTTTATCGGTCAAACCGCATAACAACATACGTTGTTCCCTTTGTCATCGGTATGTTACTTGCCCGAGATTTGATCGTCGGTATCCAATACCTAGTTCAATCTCGTTACCGGCAAGTCTCTTTACTCGTTCCGTAATGCATCATCTCGTAACCAACTCATTTGGTCATATTGCTTGCAAGGCTTATAATGATGTGCATTACCGAGAGGGCCCAGAGATACCTCTCCGACAATCGGAGTGACAAAACCTAATCTCGAAATACGCCAACTCAACATGTACCTTCGGAGACACCTGTAGTACTCCTTTATAATCACCCAGTTACGTTGTGACGTTTGGTAGTACCCAAAGTGTCCCTCCGGTAAACGGGAGTTGCATATTTCTCATAGTTACAGGAACATGTATAAGTCATGAAGAAAGCAATAGCAGTATACTAAACGATCAAGTGCTAGGCTAACGGAATGGGTCATGTCAATCACATCATTCTTCTAATGATGTGATCCTGTTAATCAAATGACAACACATGTCTATGGTTAGGAAACATAACCATCTTTGATTAATGAGCTAGTCAAGTAGAGGCATACTAGTGACTATATGTTTGTCTATGTATTCACATATGTATCATGTTTCCGGTTAATACAATTCTAGCATGAATAATAAACATTTATCATGATATGAGGAAATAAATAATAACTTTATTATTGCCTCTAGGGCATATTTCCTTCACACAGACCATAACTATACAAGGAACTAGAAGGCAGGCCCAATACACAATATGCACTTAACACATATACTCAACACCCCCTCGCAGTCGAAGCGGCACCGCGGCTGACGCAAAGACTGGATCGGAACTCCTTAAATGACGCTGTAGGAAATCCCTTGGTCATGATATCGGCAGATTGTTGGGAAGTAGGGACGTGTAAAACACGAATATGGCCAAGGGCCACCTGTTCCCGAACGAAATTAATATCCAACTCAATATGCTTGGTCTGTCGATGATGCACCGGGTTAGCGGAGAGGTAGACCGCCGACACATTGTCGCAGTAGACCACTGTGGCACGGTCAATAGGACAAGAGAGCTCTTGAAGTAGCTGACGAAGCCACAAACACTCGGCAACGGCGTTGGCCACCGCACGATACTCAGCCTCGGCACTGGAACGAGAGACCGTAGGCTACCGCTTGGACGACCACGAGATAAGTGAGGGTCCAAGGTAGAAACAATAGCCCAAAGTGGAGCGACGAGTGTCAGGGCAGCCCGTACAGTCTGCATCGGAGTAGGCGGTGAGAGCGGTGTCGGCGGAAGCGTGAAGCGTGACACCAAGATCCATAGTGCCACAGATATAGCGGAGAATCCGCTTGACGGCAGCCCAGTGAACATCTCGAGGAGCATGCATATGAAGACACACCTGTTGCACGGCATACTGGATCTCTGGTCGAGTCAGAGTGAGGTACTGGAGAGCACCAACGATGGACCGATAGAAAACAGCATCCGAAGCAGGAGAACCATCAGTGGCAGAAAGCTTGGCCTTCGTATCAACACGCGTAGAGACGGGCTTGCAGTTAAGCATGCCGGCGCGCTCCAGGAGTTCGTGAGCGTACTTCCGCTGATGAAGGAAGAAGCCATCCGGACGACGCACCACCTCGACACCGAGGAAGTAGTGCAAATGACCCAAGTCCTTGATGGCGAACTCAGCACGAAGACGAGCCATGAGCTGACTGAGGAGACCAGCCGTACATGTCGTCAGGATGATGTCATCGACATAGAGCAGCAAGTAGGCCATGTCAGAGCCATGATGGTAGCCGAAGAGCGAGGCGTCCGAGCGGGTAGAGCGGAACCCAAGCTGATGGAGAAACGCCGCGATGCGCTGGTACCAAGCGCACAGAGCCTGCTTGAGTCCATACAAGGACCGCGAAAGCAGGCACACGTGGTCTGGAAGCGCCGGGTCAACAAACCCGGTGGGCTGCTGGCAGAAGACCTGCTCCTCGAGGTGACCATGGAGGAAGGCGTTGGAGACATCCATCTGGTGCACCGGACAAGCACGGGAGATTGCAAGGTGGAGAACCGTGCGTATCGTGCCGGGCTTGACGATCGGAGCGAAGGTGTCGGTGAAGTCGATGCCAGCACGCTGTCGGAAACCACGAACAACCCAGCGCGCTTTGTAGCGATCAAGGGTACCATCAGGACGGAGCTTGTGTTTAAAGACCCACTTCCCGGTAATCACGTTGGCGTGCCGGGGACGGGGAACAAGCGGCCACGTCCCGTTGCGCAACAGGGCGTCAAACTCCTCTTGCATTGCAGCCATCCAGAGCGGGTCACAAAGAGCGGCTCGAACGAAGGACGGTAACGGTGACGACTCAGAGGTGGATGCCGCATGGACGTAGTCATCCGAGGCATAGCGCGAGCTCGGGCGAAAAATGCCCGTATGAGCGCGGGTGACCGGACCGGCCACATGCGCCAGGGGTGAAGGAAATATGCCCTAGAGGCAATAATAAAGTTATTATTTATTTCCTTATTTCATGATAAATGTTGATTATTCATGCTAGAATTGTATTAACCGGAAACATAATACATGTGTGAATACATAGACAAACATAGTGTCACTAGTATGCCTCTACTTGACTAGCTCGTTAATCAAAGATGGTTAAGTTTCCTAACCATACACATGAGTTGTCATTTGATTAATGGGATCACATCATTAGAAGAATGATGTGATTGACTTGCCCCATTCTGTTAGCTTAGCACTTGATCGTTTAGTATGTTGTTATTGCTTTCTTCATGACTTATACATGTTCCTATGACTATGAGATTATGCAACTCCCGTTTACCGGAGGAACACTTTGTGTGCTACCAAACGTCACAACATAACTGGGTGATTATAAAGGAGCTCTACAGGTGTCTCCGAAGGTACATGTTGGGTTGGCGTATTTCGAGATTAGGATTTGTCACTCCGATTGTCGGAGAGGTATCTCTGGGCCCTCTCGTTAATGCACATCACTATAAGCCTTGCAAGCAATATGACTAATGAGTTAGTTGCGGGATGATGCATTACATAACGAGTAAAGAGACTTGCCGGTAACGAGATTGAACTAGGTATTGAGATACAGACGATTGAATCTCGGGCAAGTAACATACCGATGACAAAGGGAACAACGTATGTTGTTATGCGGTTTGACCGATAAAGATCTTCGTAGAATATGTAGGAGCCAATATGAGCATCTAGGTTCCGCTATTGGTTATTGACCGGAAACAGTTGTCGGTCATGTCTACATAGTTCTTGAACCAGTAGGGTCCGCACGCTTAAGGTTTCGATGACAGTTATATTATGAGTTTATGAGTTTTGATGTACCGAAGGAGTTCGGAGTTCCGAATGAGATCGGGAACATGACGAGGAGTCTCGAAATGGTCGAGACGTAAAGATCGATATATTGGACGACTATATTCGGAGTTCGGAAAGGTTCCGAATGATTCGGGTATTTTTTGGAGTACCGGGGAGTTACGGGGATACGGGGAAGAGTATTGGGCCTTAATGGGCCTTAGTGGGAAGGAGCCAGGAGGTGGCGCGTGCCCCTCCCAAGCCCAGTCCGAATTGGACAATGGGTTTGGGGCGCGGCCCCCCTCTCCCTTCTTTCTCCACTCCCCTCATTTCCCCCCTTCTCCTAGTTGGACTAGGAAAGAAGGAGTCCTACTCCCGGTGGGAGTAGGACTCCCCCTTGGCGCGCCCTCCTTGGCCGACCGCCCCCTCCCCCTTTGCTCCTTTATATACGGGGGCAGGGGGCACCTCTAGGACAACAACAATTGATCCCTTGGATCTCTTAGCCGTGTGCGGTGCCCCCCTCCACCATAATCTACCTCGATAATATCGTAGCGGTGCTTAGGCGAAGCCCTGTGTCGGTAGAACATCAAGATCGTCACCATGTCGTCGTGCTGACGGAACTCTCCCTCGACACTCGGCTAGATCGGAGTTCGAGGGACGTCATCGAGCTGAACGTGTGCTAGAACTCGGAGGTGCCGTAGTTTCGGTGCTTGATCGGGCGGGCTGTGAAGATGTACGACTACATCAACCGTGTTGTTCTAACGCTTCCGCTTTCGGTCTACAAGGGTACGTGGACAACACTCTCCCCTCTCGTTGCTATGCATCATCATGATCTTGCGTGTGCGTAGGAATTTTTTTGAAATTACTACGTTCACCAACAGTGGCATCCGAGCCTGGTTTTATGCGTAAATGTTATATGCACGAGTAGAACACAAGTGAGTTGTGGGCGATACAAGTCATACTGCTTACCAACATGTCATACTTTGGTTCAGCGATATTGTTGGATGAAGCGGCCCGGACAGACATTACGCGTACGCTTACGCGAGACTGGTTTTACCGCCGTGCTTCACACACAGGTGACTAGCGGGTGTCTGTTTCTTCAACTTTAGTTGAACCGAGTGTGCCTATGCCCGGTCCTTGCGAAGGTTAAAACAACACTAACTTGACGAACTATCGTTGTGGTTTTGATGCGTAGGTAAGAACGGTTCTTGCTAAGCCCGTAGCAGCCACGTAAAATTTGCAACAACAAAGTAGAGGACGTCTAACTTGTTTTTGCAGGGCATGTTGTGATGTGATATGGTCCAGACGTGATGCTATATTTTATTGTATGGGATGATCATGTTTTGTAACCGAGTTATCGGCAACTGGCAGGAGCCATATGGTTGTCGCTTTATTGTATGAAATGCAAGCGCCCTGTAATTGCTTTACTTTATCACTAAGCGGTAGCGATAGTCGTAGAAGCAATAGATGGCGTAACGACAACGATGCTACGATGGAGATCAAGGTGTCGCGCCGGTGACGATGGTGATCACGACGGTGCTTCGGTGATGGAGATCACAAGCACAAGATGATGATGGCCATATCATGTCACTTATATTGATTGCATGTGATGTTTATCCTTTATGCATCTTATCTTGCTTTTGTTTGACGATAGCATTTTAAGATGATCTCTCACTAATTATCAAGAAGTGTTCTCCCTCAGTATGCACCGTTGCGAAAGTTCTTCGTGCTGAGACACCACGTGATGATCGGGTGTGATAGGCTCTACGTTCAAATACAACGGGTGCAAAATAGTTGCACACGCGGAATACTCAGGTTAAACTTGACAAGCCTAGCATATACAGATATGGCCTCGGAACACGGAGACCGAAAGGTCGAGCGTGAATCATATAGTAGATATGATCAACATAGTGATGTTCAGCATTGAAAACTACTCCATCTCACGTGATGATCGGACATGGTTTAGTTGATTTGGATCACGTGATCGCTTAGATGACTAGAGAGATGTCTGTCTAAGTGGGAGTTCTTAAGTAATATGATTAATTAAACTTAAATTTATCATGAACTTAGTCCTGGTAGTATTTTGCAAATTATGTTGTAGATCAATAGCTTGCGTTATTGCTTTCATATGTTTATTTTGATATGTTCCTAGAGAAAACTGTGTTGAAATATGTTAGTAGCAATGATGCGGATTGGATCCGTGATCTGAGGTTTATCCTCATTGCTGCACAGAAGAATTATGTCCTTGATGCACCGCTAGGTGACAGACCTATTGCAGGAGTAGATGCAGACGTTATGAACGTTCGGCTAGCTCAATATGATGACTACTTGATAGTTTAATGCACCATGCTTAACGGCTTACAATCGGGACTTCAAAGACGTTTTCAACGTCATGGACCATATGAGATGTTCCAGGAATTGAAGTTAATATTTCAAGCAAATACCCGAGTTGAGAGATATGAAGTCTCCAACAAGTTCTATAGCTAAAAGATGGAGGAGAATTGCTCAACTAGTGAGCAGGTGCTCAGATTGTCTGGGTACTACAATTGCTTGAATCAAGTGGGAGTTAATCTTCCAGATAAGATAGTGATTGACAGAGTTCTCTAGTCACCATCACCAAGTTACTAGAACTTCGTGATGAACTATAGTATGCAAGGGATGACGAAAACGATTCCCGAGCTCTTCGTGATGTTGAAATCAACGAAGGTAGAAATCAAGAAAGAGCATCAAGTGTTGATGATTGACAAGATCACTAGTTTCAAGAAAAGGGCAAAGGAAAAGAAAGGGAACTTCAAGTAGAATGGCAAGCAAGTTGTCACTCCCGTGAAGTAGCCCAAAGATGGACCAAAGCCTGAAACTGAGTGATTATACTGCAAAGGAAATGGTCACTAGAAGCAGAAATGCCCTCAATATTTGGTGGATAAGAAGGATGGCAAAGTGAACAAGGGTATATTTGATATACAGGTTATTGATGTGTTCCTTACTAGTGTTTATAGTAGCCCCTGAGTATTTGATACTTGTTCGGTTGCTAAGATTAGTAACTCGAAATAGGAGTTACAGAATAAACAGAGACTAGTTGAAGGGGAAGTGACGATGAGTGTTGGAAGTAGTTCCAAGATTGATATGATCATCATCGCACACTCCATATACTTTCGGGATTAGTGTTAAACCTAAATAAATGTTATTTGGCGTGTGTGTGGAGCATGAATATGATTTGATCATGTTTATTGCAATACGGTTATTCATTTAAAGTCAGAGAATAATTGTTGTTCTGTTTACATGAATAAAACCTTCGATGGTCATACATCCAATGAAAATAGTTTGTTGGATCTCGATCGTAGTGATACACATATTCATAATATTGATGCCAAAAGATGCAAAGTTAATAATGATAGTGCAACTTATTTGTGGCACTGCCGTTTGGGTCATATCGGTGTAAAGCGCATGAAGAAACTCCATAAAGATGGATTTTTGGAATCACTTGGTTATGAATCAGTTGATGCTTGCGAACCGTGCCTTTTGGGCAAGATGACTAAAACTCCGTTCTCCGGAACAATGGAACAAGCTACTGACTTATTGGAAATAATACATACCGATGTATGCGATCCAATGAGTGTTGATGCTCGTGGCAAGTATCATTATTTTCTGACCTTGACAAAATGATTTGAGCAGGTATGGGTATATCTACTTGATGAAACATAAGTCTGAAATAATTGAAAGGGTCAAAGAATTTCAGAGTGAAGTGGAAAAATCATCGTAACAAGAAAATAAAGTTTCTGCGATCTGATCGCGGAGACGAATATTTGAGTTACGAGTTTGGTCTTCAATTAAAACAATGTGGAATAGTTTCACAGCTCACGCCACCTGGAACACCACAACGTTATGGTGTGTCCGAACATCGTAACCACACGTTATTGGATATGGTGCGATCTATGATGTCTCTTATCGGTTTTACCACTATCGTTTTGGGGTTGTGCATTAGAGACAGCTGCATTCACGTTTAATAGGGCACCATCTAAATCCATTGAGACGACACCATATGAACTACGGTTTAGCAGTAAACCTAAGCTCTCGTTTCTTAAAGTTTGGAGTTGCGATGCTTATATGAAAAAGGTTTTCAACCTGATAAACTCGAACCCAAATCGGAGAAGTGCGTCTTCATAGAATACCCAAAGGAAACTGTTGGGTACACCTTCTATCACAGATCCGAAGGCAAAACATTCGTTGCTAAGAATGGATCCTTTCTAGAGAAGGAGTTTCTCTCGAAAGAAGTGAGTGGGAGAAAGTAGAACTTGATAAGGTAATTGTACCTTCTCCTGAATTGGAAAATAGTTCATCGCTGAAATCATTTCTAGTGATTCCTACAGCAATTAGTGAGGAAGCTAATGATGATGATCATGAAACTTCAGATCAAGTTATTACAGAACCTCGTAGGTCTTCCAGAGTACGGTCCGCACCAGAGTGGTACGGTAATCCTGTTCTAGAAGTCATGTTACTAGACCATGATGAACCTACGAACTATGAGGAAGCGATGATGAGCCCAGATTCCGCGAAATGGCTGGAGTCCATGAAATCTGAGATAGGATCCATGTATGAGAACAAAGTGTGGACTTTGGTGGATTTGCCCGATGATCGGCAAGCCATATTATATAAATGGATCTTCAAGAGGAAGACGGACACTGATACTAGTGTTACTATCTACTAAGCTCGACTTGTTGCAAAAGGTTTTCGATAAGTTCAAGGTGTTGAATACGATGAGATTTTCTCACTCGTATTGATGCTTAAGTCTGTCCGAATCATGTTAGCAATTGCCACATTTTATGAAATCTGGCAAATGGATGTCAAAACTGCATTCCTTAATGGATTTATTAAAGAAGAGTTGTATATGATGCAACCAGAAGGTTTTGTCAATCCTAAAGGTGCTAACAAAGTGTGCAAGCTCCAGCGATCCATTTATGGACTGGTGCAAGCCTCTCAGAGTTGGAATATACGCTTTGATGAGTTGATCAAAGCATATGGTTTTATACAGACTTTTTGAGAACCCTGTATTTACAAGAAAGTGAGTGAGATCTCTATAACATTTCTAATATTATATGTGGATGACATATTGTTGATTGGAAATGATATAGAAATTCTGGATAGCATGAAAGGATACTTGAGTAAGATTTTTTTCAAAGCAAGACCTCGGTGAAGCTGCTTACACATTGAGCATCAAGATCTATATAGATAGATCAAGACGCTTGATAAGATTTTTCAATGAGTACACACCTTGATAAATTTTTGAAATAGTTCAAAATGGAACAGTCAAAGAAGGAGTTCTTGCCTATGATGCAAAGGTATGAAGTTGAGTAAAACTCAAGACCCGACCATGGCAGAAAATAAAAGAGAATGAAAAGTCATTCCCTATGCCTCAGTCATAGGTTCTATAAAGTATGATATGTTGTGTACCAGACCTATTGTATACCTTGCTCTAAGTTTGGCAAGGGAGTACAATTCTGATCTAAGAGTAGATCACTGGACAGCGGTCAAGAATATCCTTACTGAGGACTAAGGAAATGTTTCTCGATTATGGAGGTGATAAAAGAGCCTGTCGTAAAAAGTTACAACGATGCAAGCTTTTACACCAATCCAGATGACTCTAAGTCTCAATCTGGATACATATTGAAAGTGGGAGCAATTAGCTAGAGTAGCTCCGTGCAGAGCATTGTGGACATAGAATATTTGCAAAATACATACGGCTCTGAATATGACAGACCCATTGACTAAACTTCTCTCACAAGCAAAACATGACCATACCTTAGTACTCTTTGGGTGTTAATCACATAGCGATGTGAACTAGATTATTGACTCTAGTAAACCCTTTGGGTGTTGATCACATGACAATGTGAACTATGGGTATTAATCACATACAAATGTGAATATTGGTGTTAAATCACATGGCGATGTGAACTAGATTATTGACTCTAGTGCAAGTGGGAGATTGAAGGAAATATTCCCTAGAGGCAATAATAAAGTTATTATTTATTTCCTTATTTCATGATAAATGTTTATTATTCATGCTAGAATTGTATTAACTGGAAACATAATACATGTGTGAATACATAGACAAACATAGTGTCACTAGTATGCCTCTACTTGACTAGCTCGTTAATCAAAGATGGTTAAGTTTCCTAACCATAGACATGAGTTGTCATTTGATTAATGGGATCACATCATTAGAAGAATGATGTGATTGACTTGACCCATTCCGTTAGCTTAGCACTTGATCGTTTAGTATGTTGTTATTGCTTTCTTCATGACTTATACATGTTCCTATGACTATGAGATTATGCAACTCTCATTTACCGGAGGAACACTTTGTGTGCTACCAAACGTCACAACGTAACTGGGTGATTATGGGCTTGACTATCCTATTATTCAATATGCTGATGATACTCTATTGATCATGCCTGCTGATGAAGAGCAACTCTGCCATCTCAAATACCTGCTTAATCTTTTCAGTATGTCCACTGGGCTTTTTGTTAATTACAGCAAATCTTCAATGATCCCAATTAATATGGATCAACAATCTGTCCAAAACCTTGCAAACTCTTTTGGTTGTAAAGTTGAAAGCCTACCTTTCACCTACCTTGGTCTTCCTATGGGCACCACCAAACCCTCTGTCCATGACCTCATCCCAGTTATTACTAAGATTGATAAAACATTATCAGGGGTTGCCAGGTTTATGAACCATTCTGGGAGGCTCACTTATGTCAATTCTGTTGTTGCTTCCATGCCTATATTTTCCATGTGCTCCCTTAAGGTACATGTTACCATTCTGGACCATGTGGATAAATCAAGCAGTAATTTCCTTTGGTATGGAAATGAAATCAACAAAGGTGGTAAATGTCTGGCCAGCTGGGAGATGATATGCAAACCCAAGCAACAAGGAGGCCTTGGGGTATTGAATCTTAGGGAGCAAAATAAAGCCCTTCTCATTAAGCACTTGTTCAAGTTCTATAATAAAGTTGATGTCCCATGGGTTAAATTAATATGGGAAGCTCACTACCATAACAATGATGTCCCTCATTTCAACAGAAGCAAAGGATCCTTTTGGTGGAAAGATTGCATGAAAATGTATGACCTTTTCAGAGATATGGTTACTTGTGACATCAAATCTGGTTGCACTAATCTGTTATGGAATGACATATGGAATGGAGATATTAGAAAAATTAAATACCCTGAGCTTCACTCTTTTACCCAAGAGGAAAGCATATCAATCAAAGAAGCCAAGGAACTTGAGAATCTTTACAGCTTGTTTCAGCTTCCTCTTTCCATACAAGCCCACCAGCAATTTCACTTACTATCAGGAGAACTTTACAATATCAGAAACTCTGAGGATAAGGACAAGTGGTCTTTCAACTGGGGTAATAATAAGAACATTACAAGGAAGATCTATGGTCATCTTATGAAAGATGATGATGCAAATGCCACCTTTAAATGGATCTGGAAAACTTGTTGTCTACCAAGACACAAATTTTTCTGTTGGCTCATGCTAAATGACAGAATTAATACATGCGACCTTTTGATCAGGAAAAACATGCACCTTGACTCCACTATATGTGTCCTATGCAACAGTGAAGACTATGAAGACAGGACTCATCTTTTATTCACATGTCCGTTTAGTCAAGGTTTCTGGTGGAACATTGGTTTTGAATGGAATTCGGATATGGAGATCAATAATATGATTATTGATGCTAAGCACAGATATAAACTTGAACATTTCATGGAAGTCATGATTCTTGGATGCTGGAGCATATGGAACCAAAGGAATGGGATGATTTTTGAAGGGATACCTTACTCAATAAATGATTGCAAAAATGATTTTGTCAGATATTTCAAAATGACCATGCTGAGAGCTAAGCCCACTTTAAAAGAGGGCATGTCCTCATGGATAGACAATATTTAATTTTTCAATAATTAGACTAGTCTCCTCCCCCTAGTTTGTACCTACTTGGTTGTTTCCCCAACAACCACTAAATTATGTATTCTGGATATGCTCATAATAAATGAAAATGACACACACTAGGGGGTTTACCCTACTGTTCTATGGTCAAAAAAAACTGGGTGATTATAAAGGAGCTCCACAGGTGTCTTCGAAGGTACATGTTGGGTTGGCGTATTTCGAGATTAGGATTTGTCACTCTGATTGTCGGAGAGGTATCTCTGGGCCCTCTCGGTAATGCACATCACTCTAAGCCTTGCAAGCAATGTGACTAATGAGTTAGTTGTGGGATGATGCATTACATAACGAGTAAAGAGACTTGCCGGTAACGAGATTGAACTAGGTATTGAGATACCGACGATCGAATCTCGGGCAAGTAACATACCGATGACAAAGGGAACAACGTATGTTGTTATGCGGTTTGACCGATAAAGATCTCCGTAGAATATGTAGGAGCCAATATGAGCAATCAGGTTCCGCTATTGGTTATTGACCGGAAACAGTTGTCGGTCATGTCTACATAGTTCTCGAACCCGTAGGGTCCGCACGCTTAAGGTTTCGATGACAGTTATATTATGAGTTTATGAGTTTTGACGTACCTAAGGAGTTCGGAGTCCCGAATGAGACCGAGGACATGACGAGGAGTCTCGAAATGGTCGAGACGTAAAGATCGATATATTGGACGACTATATTCGGAGTTCGGAAAGGTTCCGAGTGATTTGGGTATTTTTCGGAGTACCGGGGAGTTACGGGAATACGGGGAAGAGTATTGGGCCTTAATGGGCCTTAGTGGGAAGGAGCCAGGAGGTGGCGCGCGCCCCTCCCAAGCCCAGTCCGAATTGGACAATGGGTTTGGGGCGCGACCCCCCTCTCCCTTCTTTCTGCACTCCCCTCCTTTCCCCCCTTCTCCTAGTTGGACTAGGAAAGAAGGAGTCCTATTCCCGATGGGAGTAGGACTCCCCCTTGGCGCGCCCTCCTTGGCCGGCCGCCCCCTCCCCACTTGCTCCTTTATATACGGGGGCAGGAGGACACCTCTAGGACAACAACAATTGATCCCTTGGATCTCTTAGCCGTGTGCGGTGCCCCTCTCCATCATAATCCACCTCGATAATATCGTAGCGGTGCTTAGGCGAAGCCCTGCGTCGGTAGAACATCAAGATCGTCACCACGCCGTCGTGCTGACGGAACTCTCCCTCTACACTCGGCTGGATCGGAGTTCGAGGGACGTCATCGAGCTGAACGTGTGCTAGAACTCAGAGGTGTCGTAGTTTCCGTGCTTGATCGGTCGGGCCGTGAAGATGTACGACTACATCAACCGTGTTGTTCTAACGCTTCCGCTTTCGGTCTACGAGGGTACGTGGACAACACTCTCCCCTCTCGTTGCTATGCATCACCATGATCTTGCGTGTGCGTAGGAATTTTTTTGAAATCACTACGTTCACCAACAAGGGGAGCCGC
>NC_057798.1:749478316-749481829 GCF_018294505.1 Triticum aestivum | reverse complement strand
ATCGGGGGGGGGGGCACAGGCGCCTGGGGCGCCGAGGGCACCGGGGGTGCCGAGGGCACCAAGGGGGCCGCGGGGGGGCCGGGGCGGTCCGGGGGCACCATGGGGGCCGGGGGCACCGTGGGGGCCGCGGGCACCACGGGGGCCACGAGCGTCAAGGGGGCCACGAGGGCCGCGGGCGCCAACATCGGGGGCGCCAGCACCGTGGCTGTAGGAGGCACCTCATGCGGGGGGCGCGCCTCAAAGCCAGGGGTGGGCCAAGAGAGGCGCGCAAGGGCCCTGGAAGAGGCGTCGAGGAGCCCGCGTCACTGGTGGCGGGAGGAACAGCCGGGGGTACATGGTGAAACGGAAACACATGCTCATCAAAGTAAACGTGCTGGGAGGTGAACACACGGTGGGAGATGGGATCATAGCACCGATATCCCTTGGAGTTAGATGGGTAGCTGATGAAGATGCAAGCGATGGATCGAGGTGCGAGCTTGTGAGAAGTAGTGTCGGTAGTGTTGGGATAGCAAAGGCACCCAAAAATACGCAAGTCGTCATAAGACGGGGGCGTACCAAAGAGAAGATGGTGAGGTGCATAGTTCCACCGTGGGCGGCAGGGTCTAAGATTAAGAAGAAGTGATGCAGTGGCGAGTGCGTCCGGCCAGAAACGAGGCGGCACGTTGGCATGAAACAGGAGCGTGCGAACGCAGTCATTCAGAGTGTGAAGGTTGCGTTCGACTCGACCGTTCTGCTGTGAGGTGTACGGGCATGTGAGGCGGAAAAAGGTGCCGTGATGCGCCAAAAAATGCGGAAAGCGAGGTTGTCGAACTCTTTTCCATTGTCCGTCTGAAGCGCAAGGATGGGACGCCCGAACTGCGTGCGGACATAGGAGTAAAAAGCCATCAAGGTAGAGAGTGCATCCGACTTTCTGCGCAAAGGAAAAGTCCACACATAATGAGAATAATCATCAAGAATGACCAGATAATATAAATAGTCTGAGTTACTAGGAACCGGAGAGGTCCACACATCGCTATGAATCAACTGAAAAGGAAAAGAAGCAATGGTGGTCGAATTATTAAATGGCAGGCGAACATGTTTGCCGACTCGACAGGCATGACAACTGTCGTGGAATTAACACGTCAGATGTCCTTAGTGTGAGGACTTAGTCGCGAGGCCAACGCATCTATGTGGTAGCTTGAGAGGGGTTGAGCGGAATCGAGAGACGCAACACAAGACAAGGGTTTAGACAGTTTCGGGCCTCGGGAAACATCATCCGGTAACAACCCTACATGCTGTTTGAGGCTAGATCTCATTATCATCACGAGGGAGTCGCCGTAAACCGGCTCTCCTCTAGTTGTGTCTAGCCCTAGAGATTGTTTCTTGCTTGTCCCTCTTTGGGGAGCCCAACCCCTCCTTATATAAGTTGAAGGGGCGGGTTACATGTAGAGTCCTAGTTGGACTATGATTACTCTATTACAAGTGGAGTCCTAGTCTTGCTTCCTTTGTAGGAGAATAGTCCTTACGCTTTCCTCATAAATCGGCCCACCATTAAACGTGAACCGGCCTTCTGGGCCTTGGGCCTCGTCATCCATTTGACCCGCCCGTCGGGTTACTAATGAACCGCCAAGATCGGGCGGGTTACCCGTGAACCACCAAGCTCCGGGCGGGTTACCAGTGAGTCGTCCAGTCCGGCCGGGTTACGCCGTGGGGTATATCCCCGACAAGTGTGATCCTCGATCTTATTGCAACTGAAACTGAAACTCCTAAGAATATGACGAAGTGTAACGGGGTTGGGCTGACCCAAGCGAGCATGCCAGAGATCAACTCCGGCGGAGAGAGCGACCGGTGTGGTGGTGGTGGATGAGGGCGAATGCACCGGATAGAGATCGTCGGGGCTGTCACATCGGTGAAGTACCATCCTGGTTCGAGCGTCCTTGACACTAAAATCAAACTCGTCAAATTCAACAGTGACAGGATTTTCACGAGTGAAATAACGAACAGAGATAAGATTCTTAATAAGATGAGGAGACACAAGTATGTTAGACAAAGATAAAGGCGTAGAAGTAGAAGGAAAAGAAGTGTGCCCAACATGGGTGATAGGAAGTGTGGAACCGTCGCCGACAATGATGCGGCGGTCGGTGGAGACAGGAGTGAAGGAGGCAAGGTTATCAGGATGAGCAAACGTGTGAGCCGTAGCACTGGTGTCCATTTACCAATCACCATCTCCAATGTAGTTGTTCGGCGTAGGAGCGGCATGCAGCCCGGTGAGGAGCACCGGGTCCCAGGGCGCCGTCGGCAGGGTCGGTGAGGGGGACGAAGACGCCATGGGGAAGCCGTAACCGCCGCTCAGCTGCGGCGGTGGGTACTCTCCATACGGCTGCGGAGCCGCGTAGTACGCATGAGGCGCGGGAGGGGCGGGACGCCCGTACGGTATGGATAGCAGCCCCGGCGGCAACTGCGGTGCCAAGTAGGCCGGATAGTCCGCCGGAAAAACCTGCTGGCCCACTGACAGATGATGTAGGTGCTGGATGCCGTCTGGCTGCTGCCCAACGGGCAAGTGCTGGCCCGCTGATGACCCCCACCAGTACCCGGCAGACCCGTACGCGGGCGGAGCCCCGTATGCCCCGAACGTGGGAACGGGCGCGTGGGGGGCCGTGCCGGAGGGTGCCGGCAGCGAGGTGACGACGGACTGGTCGGAGGGCGCCGGCGGCGGGATGGCAGAGGCGGCGGCGGACGGGCCAGTTGAAGCCATAGCTAGTCCGACGGCGGCGGCTGGACTATCACGTAGCTGGATTTAGAACACTAGACCAAATCCTCCCGTAGTTGTGCACATGTACATGCACTATCAAGCAAGCAAGTAGGCAGGCGGGTTGATGGATGTGCACGGAGAGCTGCGTTGGCTAGCTAGCTTTGTGGATGAAAACAATCTTTGACCTGCGTTGGCTAGCTAGCTTTGCTATGGAACGAGCACTCGGGCAGCAGCGATCGGGTGAGGCAACGAGCGTAGCAGGGCTGGCGCGTGGGCGTAGCGGCTACCTGGCGATGCTGATCGGCAGGCGAGGCGAGCAGCTACGCAGATGCAGGCGGCTGGATCGATCAGGACAGCGGGCGTGCATCAGCGGGCGGCTACGCAGTGGTGCGTGAGGCGGGGAGATGCGGGAGCGGCGGCCGGTGTGTAGGGCGCGCAAGCGGCGACGGCGGCGGCCGGCGAGGAGGAGACGCGCGGCGGCGGCAGTGGCGTTGACAGAAGCGAAAAAGAAACCTAAAAAACTGATACCATGTATGATTGCACGATGTATTGCTCTTCGTGCATAGGCACGTATATATGAGGTACAAACGTGGGCCATGGACCTTAACTATACAAGGAACTAGAAGGCAGGCCCAATACACAATATGCACATAACACATATACTCAACACTTTCGATCTACGCTTCTATTCATCAGCGACGGATGTTGTTCTAGTGTGTTGGTCCTGTGGTGCCTTAATACGACTACTTCTCAACTGTCTACTACAACAAGTTCCGAGTTCA